>NW_024400337.1:0-36251 GCF_905171765.1 Bufo bufo
GACCCGAACTTGACCCCGAACCCGAACCCCATTGAAGTCAATGGGGACTCAAACGTTTGGGCACTCAAATGGCTCTAAAATAGTCCTGGAAAGGGCTAGAGGGCTGCAAGAGGCATCAAAATGTGCTTAAGAGCATGACAACTGTTCTACAAACAAATGTGGATAGGGAAATGACTTAAAATAACATAAAATACTGAAAAATTAAAAATAACAATCTGGATCTAGAAGTAGGAGGTTAATGAGGCAGTGGATGGGTGTATGTGGCGGTGTAGGTTGACGTGGCGGTGTAGGCGGAAGCGGCGGTGAAGGAGGAATAGGTAGCCAACACTGATTTGTGTTATTTTTTATTTTTAAATTGGGGTATCCCCCAAAATATTGGGACATATAACAAAATAAAACAAAGAATAAGTGCACTTGAGTACAAGAATGGATGATTGAGGCTGGTATAAATGTCTATTCTGCACAAGGTACGGACAAGTCCTGTTGGATCCATGCCTGGTTCATTTTAATAAACGTAAGCTTGTCCACATTGGCTGTGGCCTGTGATAATGCTCTCTGCCGTGCTAAACACACGTTCACACTATACACTGGCTGTAGGGCAGGTCAGCACCTCAAAGGCTGACAAAGCTTTTCCACATTTGGGCCATGCTAACCCTGCCTTCTCAGGTGCTGGCGGTGCCCCAGCTGCATTGGCGACCTCTTCCTCCTCCTCTGCCTTTGCCTTGTGCTTCCACTGTGCCCCCGCTGTCAGGTGGGAATGCCATCAGCAGCGTGCGCTTGTAGTCGCGCATCTTCCGATCAGTAACAGATGTTTTCACTAAATTTAGTTCCCTGTCAGCAATGCAGAGCAGGGGTTCATTCATGGCGAAAGGGGCTTCATGTCACCCAGAAATGCAACAGAGGATTTTGAGAGATTTAGGCCCCTGTCACACAGGCACAGCAGGGGTTCATTCACGGCAAAAGGGGGATCTTGTCACCCAGAAATAGAACAGAGGATTTTGAGAGATTTTGGCCCCTGTCAGCAATGCAGAGCAGGGGTTCATTCACGACAAAAGGGGGTTCATGTCACCCAGCAATACAACAGAGGATTTTGAGAGATTTAGGCCCCTGTCACCCAGGCCCAGCAGGGGTTCATTCACGGGAAAAGGGGGATCTTGTCACCCAGCAATAGAACAGAGAATTTTGAGAGATTTAGGCCCCTGTCAGCAATGCAGAGCAGGGGTTCATTCACGGCAAAAGGGGGTTCGTGTCACCCAGCAATAGAACAGAGGATTTTGAGAGATTTAGGCCCCTGTCACCCAGGCCCAGCAGGGGTTCATTCACGGCAAAAAGGGGATCTTGTCACCCAGCAATAGAACAGAGAATTTTGAGAGATTTAGGCCCCTGTCAGCAATGCAGAGCAGGGGTTCATTCACGGCAAAAGGAGGATCTTGTCACCCAGAAATAGAACAGAGTATTTTGAGAGATTTAGGCCCCTGTCAGCAATGCAGAGCAGGGGTTCATTCACAGCAAAAGGGGGTTCATGTCACCCAGAAATGCAAAAGAGGATTTTGAGAGATTTAGGCCCCTGTCACACAGGCACAGCAGGGGTTCATTCACGGCAAAAGGAGGATCTTGTCACCCAGAAATAGAACAGAGGATTTTGAGAGATTTTGGCCCCTGTCAGCAATGCAGAGCAGGGTTCATTCACGACAAAAGGGGGTTCATGTCACCCAGCAATACAACAGAGGATTTTGAGAGATTTAGGCCCCTGTCACCCAGGCACAGCAGGGGTTCATTCACGGCAAAAAGGGGATCTTGTCACCCAGCAATAGAACAGAGAATTTTGAGAGATTTAGGCCCCTGTCAGCAATGCAGAGCAGGGGTTCATTTACGGCAAAAGGGGGTTCGTGTCACCCAGCAATAGAACAGAGGATTTTGAGAGATTTAGGCCCCTGTCAGCAATGCAGAGCAGGGGTTCATTCACGGCAAAAGGGGGTTCATGTCACCCAGCAATAGAACAGAGGATTTTGAGAGATTTAGGCCCCTGACACCCAGGCACAGCAGGGGTTCATTCACGGCAAAAGGGGGTTCATGTCACCCAGCAATACAACAGAGGATTTTGAGAGATTTAGGCCCCTTTCACCCAGGCACAGCAGGGGTTTGTATACGCCAAAAATGGTAAAATGTCAACCGACAATTGAAAATAATAATTTTTTCAATTTAGGGCACTAAAATTTCCACTTTTTTGAATTAAAATGGCTCTAAAATAGTCCTTGAAAAGGCTAGAGGGATGTAAAAGGCAGTAAAATGTGCTTGCTCTGCAAACAAATGTGGATAGGGAAATAACTTAAAATGAAATAAAATAACTAAAAATTACAAATTATTAACCTGCAACTCAGAGAAGGAGGTGGATATGGAGTCGGAGGTTGAGGAGGCGGTGAATGTGGTGTTGTAGCTGGAGGCAGCAATGGAGGAGGAGGAGGTAGCCAACAATGTTTTTTTTTTTTTTTATTGGGGTAGGTAACCCCCAAAATATTGGGACAAATAAAAAAAAAGAAAACAAAGAATCATTGCACTTGACTTGAGTACAAGAATGTATGTTTGATGGTGGTATAAATGTCTACCAGCGTGCGCCTCTAGTCGCGCATCTTCCGATCACGCTCCAGTGAGGGAATTAAGGACGGCACATTGTCTTTGTAATGGGGATCCAGCAGGGTGGCCACCCAGTAGTCAGCACACGTTAAAATGTGGGCAACTCTGCAGTCGTTGCGCAGGCATTTGCAGCATGTAGTCGCTCATGTGTGCCAGGCTGCCCAGAGGTAAGCTGTCCTCTGTGGGAGGCGTATCGTCTGCGTCCTCCGTATCCCCCCAGCCACGCACCAGTGATGGGCCCGAGCTGCGTTGGATGCCACCCCGCTGTGAACATGCTTAATCCCCATCCTTCTCCTCCTCCTCATCCTCCTCCTCCTCATCCTTCAGTAGTGGGCCCTGGATGGCCAAATTTGTACCTGGCCTCTGCTGTTGCAAAAATCCTCTTTCTGAGCCACTTCTAAAAGACTGGCCTGAAAGTGTTAGAGATGACCCCTCTTCCTCCTCCTCGTCCTGGGCCACATCCTCTTTCATCATCGTCCTAAGTGTTTTCTCAAGGAGACATAGAAGTGGTATTGTAACGCTGATAACGGCATCATCGCCACTGGCTATGTTGGTGGAGTACTCGAAACAGCGCAACAGGGCACACAGGTCTCGCATGGAGTCCTAAATGTGACAGTGACTTATGCACGTGTAATCCCAGATGTGCAGTACCTGAGAGGCTTTTTTCACCCCAGTATGCCAAAGCCGTATTTATGGCCTAAATGTGACAGTGACTTATGCACGTCTAATTCCAGATGTGCAGCATATTAGAGGGTTTTTTCACCCTAACCAAAAAGCTGTATTTCTGTCCTAAATGTGACAGTGACTTATGCACGTGTAATCCCAGATGTGCAGTATATTAGAGGGTTTTTTCACCCTAAGCAAAAAGCTGTATTTCTGTCCTAAATGTGACAGTGACTTATGCACGTGTAATCACAGATGTGCAGTAAATTAGAGGGTTTTTTCACCCTAACCAAAAAGCTGTATTTCTGTCCTAAATGTGACAGTCACTTATGCTTGTCTAATCCCAGATGTGCAGTATATTAGAGGGTTTTTTCACCCCAGTATGCCAAAGCTGTATTTCTGGACTTGCAGATAGCCTATGCTGGTGCACTATCGTTGCATAAAATGGCTGTCGATCATGTATTGATATTGACTAACTGAAGAAAAAAAAGTTCATTTTCAGCAGTAGTTGGCTCAGGGCAGGCTTAAAAAAATTGAGCACTGCACCCACAAAACACTTTTTCTGTAGATCGCTGAGTACATAAACCAGTTTTTGATAAGATTTCTCCCTGATCTCTCCCTCACAGCAGCTGCAGCCTCTCCCTACACTAATCCGAGCAGAGTGACGGGCGGCGCTACGTGCTCCAGCTTAAATAGAGGCTGGGTCACATGCTGCAGTTGGCCAATCACAGCCATGCCAATAGTAAGCATGGCTGTGATGGCCTTTTGGGTTAAGTAGTATGACGCTTGTTGATTGCCTGCTTTGCAGCCTTTCAAAAAGCGCCATAAAAATCGCCGAACACCAAACCCGAACCCGAACTTTTACGTAAATGTTCGGGTTCTGGTCCGGGTGTCGAAAACCCTAAAGTTCGGTACGAACCCGAACTTTACAGTTCGGGTTCCCTCAACTCTAGTTATAACGAGACTCATAGTGGCGTGAGCCTCTAGTAACCACAGCAGTGCTGCTTATGCAGAGCTAATAATGCAGGCCAAAAAGCAATCGGCCCCATCTAAACAGAGACTGGCTACTGATTATGTCAGAAGAACAGGGGCAGAATGAGGTCAAAGGTCAGAGGAATGGTTTTCAGATAAAGCAGCTAAGATTAAACCAAGGGAAAGGTTTTCAAATAAAGCAGCCAAAATTAAGCTGCTCATTCAGACCTGATGGGTCCATGGTTTTGAGATAATAAATCCAACGGGTCTCACGCTGGAGAATGGCCCGATCCCATAACAGAAACGCAAGCTTTGCCATTATGATGACTATGAATATGGTTGGCCACTGGTGTATCTTTGGCCTTAGAAATATCATTCATGTGTTCACCAATTCTTCTGCGGAACTAGCAGGTGGTCTTACCCACATATTCCTTGCCACACTCGAAAGTCAAGAGATAGATCACCCCACGAGTTCGGCAGTTGATATAGTGATGAATGGCATATTCCTTACCAGTGATGTTACTACGGAACATTTTACCAGTTTGCAAGTGGGTGCAAGCAATGCAGCCACTGCACCTGTAGCAACTAGGGTTGAGCGAACCCGAACTGTAAAGTTCGTGTTCGTACCGAACTTTAGGATTTTTGGACCCCGAACCTGAACATTTCAGTAAAAGTTCGGGTTCGGTGTTCGGCAATTTCTTAGCGCTTTTTGGAAGGCTGCAAAGCAGCCAATCAACAAGCGTTTAACTGTGTGACCTTAGAAGCCATCACAGCCATGCCTACTATTGGCATGGCTGTAATTGGCCAGTGCAGCATGTGACCCAGCCTCTATAAAAGCTGAAGTCACGTAGGGCTGCACGTCACTCTGCTGTTACTAGTGTAGGGAGAGGATGCTGCTGGTGATTTTAATTAGAGAATAGGACAAAATCTGTGATCAGAACTCCAATTTAACTCTGAAATCTACATACATTTAGTTGTGTGGGTGCAGTGCACAATCTTTTTACCCTGCCCTGAGCCCAGTGACAGAAAAAAATAACTTTTTTCCGTCTGTTAGTTAGGTGGGCGGCGGCGGCCATTTTATGCAAGCTCAGTGCACCAGCACTGCATCTGAGCATTTGTGACATTCAAATCCAAGCTTGAAATACTGCACTAATAATCTGGTTTTAAAAAAACACCCTTTTTTGGCAATATACAACATCTGGTGCATTTGCAGGATTAGTCAGTGTGCAATTTAAGCTAGAAATACAGGCATAATTTTCTGCGTTTTTTAAAACACACTTTTTGTGCAAAATACACTATTTTACATGCCTAGCTGCATCTGGACGTGTGAAATTCAAACATTATATACAGCTTTCATATTCTGTTAGTAAAAAAACACACTTTTTTAGCAATATCCAACATCTGAATTAGTCAGTGTGCAATTTAAGCTAGAAAATACAGCCATCATTTTCAGGGTTTTTAAAAACACACTTTTTTGCCAAAATACCCAATTTTACAGCCCTTGCAGCATCAGCACGTGTGAAATTCAAGGGTTATATACTTTTGTCATTTTCAGTTATTAAACAAACACCCATTTTGGGCAAAAAAGTTTATTTTGCCGCCTTTGCTGCATATGTCATTGTGAGATGCAGCCTTTACATAGTGTGGTTCTATTTAGTTATTTGAAATATAGCCATTTTGGGCACAATCTTAAATTGCGGCCTAGTGTGGGTCAGGGCGTGTGAGATACACCCTTTATATACTGGGGTTATATTATTTTATTAATAAAACACCCTTTTTAGGGCAAAATACACAATTTTTATGGCCTTGCAGCATCAGCACGTGTGAAATTTGAGGGTTATATACTGCTGTCATATTCAGTTATTAAACAAACACCCGTTTTGGGCAAAAAAATATATTTTGCAGCCTTTGCTGCATGTGTCATTGTGAGATACACACTTTAGATACTGTTGTTATATTCATTTATTTGAAAAACACCCACTTTGGGCACAAATCTTTAATTACGGCTTAGTCTGGATCAGGAAGTGTGAGATACGCCCGTTACATACTGTGATTCTATTCTGCTATTAATTAAACACCCATTTAGGGCAAGATCCTAAATTTGAGAAATATGAGGAGAGCGTCAAATAAGGGACGTGGCCCAGGTCGTGGTGCTGCTGGTGGAGCTCCTGTTGCAGGTAGAGGACATGGTCGATCTGTGCCAGCTACACCCCTTCCTCAGGTGCAAGTAGGCGACAGAACCTGCAGCGGTATTTGGTCGGGTCTAATGCGGCTCTACGAATGGTGAGGCCTGAACAAGTACAGGTGATAGTAGATTGGGTTGCTGACAGTGCCTCCAGTTCCTTCACATTGTCTCCCACCCAGTCTCCTGCTGAAATATCAGAGTTGGTACCTGCAGCCCATGGCCATCTGTCTTTCACCTCACCCCCTTGCAAATCAGCCAAGCAGTCTGAGTCCCAAGTCATGCAGCAGTCTCTTCTGCTTTTTAATGACTCTGTTAGCAGTGTTTCCCAGGGCCATCCACCCAGCCCTTCCCCAGAAGTGGAAGAGATTGAGTGCACCGATGCCCAACCACTTATCTTTCAAGATGAGTACATAGGAGGACCATCGCAGCACGTCTCGGATGATGGCGAAACACAGGTGCCAACTGCTGGGGCTTTCGAAAGTGTTCAGACCAACAAGGAGGGCAGGGGTAAAGACTGGGTGGAAGATGATGTGGAGGACGATGAGGTCCTCGACCCCACATGGAATCTAGGTCATGCGAGTGAACTATGTAGTTCGGAGGAAGAGGCGGTGGTCGCACAGAGCCACCAGCACAGCAGAAAAGGGAGCTGGGTGCAAAAGCAGAGTGCCCATCCTCTAGACAGTACGCCTGCTACTGCTAACCGCAGCAAGGGACCGAGCACACCAAAGCCAGCTCCAAGGAGTTCCCTGGCGTGGCAGTTCTTCAGACAATGTGCTGACGACAAGACACGAGTGGTTTGCATGCTGTGCAATCAGAGCATGAAGTGAGGCATAAACGTTCTCAACCTGAACACAACCTGCATGACCAGGCATTTAAGTGCTAAGCGCTGAGCTTACCTCAAAAACCAAGAAAGGTCTCTGGCTCCT
The DNA here is from genome assembly GCF_905171765.1 of Bufo bufo. Taxonomy (NCBI): domain Eukaryota; kingdom Metazoa; phylum Chordata; class Amphibia; order Anura; family Bufonidae; genus Bufo; species Bufo bufo. The sequence continues at coordinate 7,381 of NW_024400337.1, forward strand.
CCTGCTTCCTCTTCTGCTGCAGTCTCGGCCTCTTCATCCACCTCTGGAATGACAGTGCCACCTGCCACACCGCAAACAGATGATCTGCCAGCAACACCACCATCTGGGTCACCAAGCATATCCACAATGTCCCTCGGAAGCGTTCAGCTCTCCATCTTCCAAACACTGGAGAGGAAGAGGAAGTACCCACTACCCACCCGCGATCCCTAGCCCTGAAAGCCAGCATTTCTTAATTATTGGCCTTTGAAATGCTGTCATTCCGCCTGGTGGAGACGGCTAGTTTTAAAGGCTTTATGGCGGTGGCTGTCCCACAGTACGTCGTGCCCAGCCATCACTACTTTTCCAGGCGAGCCATCACTTCTCTGCACAACCAAGTAGGGAACAAAATCAGGTGTGCACTGCGCAACGCCATCTGTGGCAAGGTGCACCTCACTACGGATACGTGGACCATAAGCACGGTCAGGGACGTTATATTTCCATAACAGCACACTGGGTAAATGCAGTGGCGGCTGGGCCTGAGGCGGATAACAGTTTGGCGCATGTCCTTCTACCACCAAGTATTGCAGGGCGCTTCAGTTTGCCTCCTATTGCTTCCTCCTCCTACTCCGCTTCCTCATCCTTTACCGGCTCCTCATCCGGTCAGCGTAACACATTTGCAACCAACTTCAGCATAGCCAGGGGTAAACGACAGCAGGCAGTTTTAAAACTTATCTGTTTGGGGGACAAACCCCACATAGGAGCTGTGGACGGGCCTTGAACAACAGACCGATGAGTGGTTGGTGCCAGTGAGCCTCAAGCCCGGCCTGGTGGTGTGCGATAATAGGTGAAATCTCGTATCAGCTCTGGGACTAGCCGGTTTGACGCACATCCCTTGCCTGGCGCATGTGCTGAATTTGGTGGTGCAGAGATTCCTTAAAAATTACCCCGATATGTCAGAGCTGCTGCATAAAGTGCGGCCTGTCTGTGTGCGCTTTCGGCGTTCTCACCCTGCTGCTGCTCGCCTGTCAGCACTGCAGCGTAACTTCAGCCTTCCCGCTCACTGTCTCATATGCGACGTGCCCACAAGGTGGAACTCCACCTTGCAGATGCTGGCCAGACTGTGCGAGCAGCAGCAGGCGATAGTGGAGTTTCAGCTGCAGCACACACGGGTGAGTCGCTCTGCGGAACAGCACCGCTTCACCACCAATAACTGGGCCTCCATGCGAGACCTGTGTTCCTTGTTGCGCTGTTTCGAGTGCTCCACCAACATGGCCAGTGCCGATAACGCCGTTCTCAGCGTAACTATCCTACTTCTATGCCTCCTTGAAAAAACGCTGCTGGCGGTGATGGAAGAGGATGTGGCACAGGAGGAGGAGGAGGAGAAGGAAGAGGGATCATTTCGTAGGGTTTCTGGCCAGTCATTCACAAGTGGCTCCGAGGGTGAGTTCCTGCACCCACAAACGGCAGGTAGACTATTGTCCAGCCAGGGCACAGTTCTGGAGGATGACGAGGTGGAAGATGAGGAGATGGAGGAGGAGGAACCTTGTTTATAGCAAGGTGGCACCCAAACCAGCTCATGGCCATCACTGGTGCGTGGATGGGGGGATACAGAGGACACAGACGATACACCTCCCATAGAGGACTGCTTTTCTTTGCCTCTGGGCAGCCTGGCACACATGAGCGATTACATGCTGCATTGTCTCCGCAACGACCGCCGAGTTGCCGACATTCTAACTTGTGCTGATTACTGGGTGGCCACGCTGCTGGATCCATGTTACAAGGACAAAGTACCATCCTTAATTCCCTCACTGGAGCGTGATCTTAAGATGCGCGAATACAAGCGCACGCTGGTAGATGCGCTGCTGGTGGCATTCCCACCTGACATCGGGGACACAGTGGAAGCACATAGCGAAGGCAGAGGAAGAGGTCGCCAACGCAGCTGGGGCACCGCCAGCACCTCAGAAGGCAGGGTTAGCTCGGCCGAAATGTGGAAAAGCTTTGTCAGCACGCCACAACAACCAGCACCACCAGCTGATATGGAACGTCTTAGCAGGAGGCAGCATTTCACAAACATGGTGGAGCAGTATATGTGCACACGCCTACACGTACTGAATGACAGGTCTTCCCCCTTCAACTTCTGTGTCTCCAAATTGGGCACATGGCCTGAGCTTGCCCTTTATGCCTTGGAGGCGCTGGCCTGCCCTGCAGCCAGTGTATTATCTGAACGTGTGTTTTGCACGGCAGGAGGCGTTATCACAGACAAGCGCAGTTGCCTGTCCACAGCCAATGTGGACATGCTCACGTTCATTAAAATGAACCAGGCATGGATCCCACAGGACTTGTCCGTACCTTGTGCAGAATAGACATCTATACCGGCCTTAACCAGCCATTGTTATACTGCAGCGCAATTTCTCATTCTTCTATTTTGGATATTGCACACTCTTTTGGAGTGCACCCTAATTAAAAAAAAAATAATAACTGTCCGCTTCCATCTACACCACTACGTCCACCGCCTCCTCAAACTCCTACTCCATATTGAACTCCACCTCATAAATATATATATATATATATATATATATATATATATATTGTACGTATTTTATTTTATTTTATGTCATTTCACTAATTTGTCAGTAAAATTTTCAGGTGAAATTTACCAATTTTTGAGCGTGATGTACCACTGCTATACCTAGTAGACATGTAAAAAAAAATTAAAAATTGTCAGTTAAATTTTCTGGTGAAATTCACAAATTTTTAGGTGTGATGTACCACTGCTATACCTAGTTGACAGCTTAATCAATTTCGATAATATTTCTATTACCTTTTTGGGGTGACAATAAACAATTTAATCCGTAAACAGGTTAATAAATTACTGTAATTTTTCTGGGTTGACATTTAACTATTTTGGATGTGAATAAACCCCTGCTCTGCATAGGTGACAGGGAATAAAATTTCAGAAATTCTTCTTTAACCACCTCAGCTCCCCTAGCTTAAACACCCTTAATGACCAGGCCACTTTTTACACTTCTGCACTACACTACTTCCACCGTTTATTGCTCGGTCATGCAACTTACCACCCAAATGAATTTTACCTCCTTTTCTTCTCACTAATAGAGCTTTCATTTGGTGGTATTTCATTGCTGCTGACATTTTTACCTTTTTTGTTATTAATCGAAATTTAACGATTTTTTTGCAAAAAAATGAAATTTTTCACTTTCAGTTGTAAAATTTTGCAAAATAAACGACATCCATATATAAATTTTTCTCTAAATTTATTGTTCTACATGTCTTCGATAAAAAAAATGTTTGGGTAAAAAAAATGGTTTGGGTAAAAGTTATAGCGTTTACAAACTATGGTACAAAAATGTGAATTTCCGCTTTTTGAAGCAGCTCTGACTTTCTGAGCACCTGTCATGTTTCCTGAGGTTCTACAATGCCCAGACAGTAGAAAAACCCCACAAATGACCACATTTCGGAAAGTAGACACCCTAAGGTATTCGCTGATGGGCATAGTGAGTTCATAGAACTTTTTATTTTTTGTCACAAGTTAGCAGAAAATGATGATTATTATTTTTTTTTCTTACAAAGTCTCATATTCCACTAACTTGTGACAAAAAATAAAAACTTCCATGAACTCACTATGCCCATCACGAAATACCTTGGGGGGTCTTCTTTCCAAAATGGGGTCACTTGTGGTGTAGTTATACTGCCCAGGCATTTTAGGGGCCCAAATGCGTGCAAAGTAGTTTGAAATCAAAATCTGTAAAAAATGGCCTGTGAAATCCTAAAGGTGCTCATTGGAATGTGGGCCCCTTTGCCCACCTAGGCTGCAAAAAAGTGTCACACATGTGGTATTGCCGTACTCAGGAGAAGTTGGGCAATGTGTTTTGGGGTGTCATTTTACAGATACCCATGCTGGGTGAGAGAAATATCTTGGCAAAAGACAACTTTTCACATTTTTTTATACAAAGTTGGCATTTGACCAAGATATTAATCTCACCCAGCATGGGTATATGTAAAATGACACCCCAAAACACATTGCCCAACTTCTCCTGAATACGGCAATACCACATGTGTGACACTTTTTTGCAGCCTAGGTGGGCAAAGGGGCCCACATTCCAAAGAGCACCTTTAGGATTTCACAGGTCATTTTTTACACATTTTGATTTCAAACTACTTACCACACATTAGGGCCCCTAGAATGCCAGGGCAGTATAACTACCCCACAAGTGACCCCATTTTGGAAAGAAGACACCCCAAGGAATTCCATGAGGGGCATGGTGAGTTCCTAGAATTTTTTATTTTTTGTCACAAGTTAGCGGAAAATGATGATTTGTTTTATTTTTATTTTTTTCTTACAAAGTCTCATATTCCACTAACTTGTGACAAAAAATAAAAACTTCCATGAACTCACTATGCCCATCACGAAATACCTTGGGGTGTCTTCTTTCCAAAATGGGGTCACTTGTGGGGTAGTTATACTGCCCTGGCATTCTAGGGGCCTTAATGCGTGGTAAGTAGTTTGAAATCAAAATCTGTAAAAAATGGCCGGTGAAATCCGAAAGGTGCTCTTTGGAATGTGGGCCCCTTTGCCCACCTAGGCTGCAAAAAAGTGTCACACATGTGGTATTGCCGTACTCAGGAGAAGTTGGGCAATGTGTTTTGGGGTGTCATTTTACAGATACCCATGCTGGGTGAGAGAAATATCTTGGCAAAAGACAACTTTTCCCATTTTTTTATACAAAGTTGGCATTTGACCAAGATATTAATCTCACCCAGCATGGGTATATGTAAAAAGACACCCCAAAACACATTGCCCAACTTCTCCTGAGTACGGCAATACCACATGTGTGATACTTTTTTGCAGCCTAGGTGGGCAAAGGGGCCCACATTCCAAAGAGCACCTTTAGGATTTCACAGGTCATTTTTTACACATTTTGATTTCAAACTACTTACCACACATTAGGGCCCCTAGAATGCCAGGGCAGTATAACTACCCCACAAGTGACCCCATTTTGGAAAGAAGACACCCCAAGGTATTCCATGAGGGGCATGGCGAGTTCCTAGAATTTTTTATTTTTTGTCACAAGTTAGTGGAAAATGATGATTTGTTTTATTTTTATTTTTTTCTTACAAAGTTTCATATTCCACTAACTTGTGACAAAAAATAAAAACTTCCATGAACTCACTATGCCCATCACAAAATACCTGGGGGTGTCTTCTTTCCAAAAGGGGGTCACTTGTGGGGTAGTTATACTGCCCTGGCATTTTAGGGGCCCGAATACGTGAAAAGTAGTTTGAAATCAAAATCTGTAAAAAATGGCCGGTGAAATCCTAAAGGTGCTCTTTGGAATGTGGGCCCCTTTGCCCACCTAGGCTGCAAAAAAGTGTCACACATCTGGTATTGCCGTACTCAGTAGAAGTTGGGCAATGTGTTTTGGGGTGTCATTTTACATATACCCATGCTGGGTGAGATAAATATCTCGGTCAAATGTTAACTTTGTATAAAAAAATTGGAAAAGTTGTCTCTTGCCAAAAATTTCGATCTTTCATGGACTCAATATGCCCCTCACGGAATACCTTGGGGTGTCTTCTTTCCGAAATGGGGTCATATGTGGGGTATTTATACTGCCCTGGCATTTTAGGGGCCCTAAAGCGTGAGAAGAAGTCTGGAATATAAATGTCAAAAAATTTTTACGCATTTGGATTCCGTGAGGGGTATGGATAGTTCATGTGAGATTTTATTTTTTGACACAAGTTAGTGGAATATGAGACTTTGTAAGAAAAAAAATAATAATTTCCGCTAACTTGGGCCAAAAAAATGTCTGAATGGAGCCTTACAGGGGGGTGATCAATGACAGAGGGGTGATCAATGACAGGGGGGGGATCAGGGAGTCTATATGGGGTGATCACCCCCCTGTCATTGATCACCCCCCTATAAGGCTCCATTCAGATGTCCTTATGTGTTTTGCGGATCCGATCCATGTATCCGTGGATCCGTAAAAAACATACAGACTTCTGAATGGAGCCTTACAGGGGGGTGATCAATGACAGGGGGGTGATCAATGACAGGGGGGTGATCAGGGAGTCTATATGGGGTGATCACCCCCCTATAAGGCTCCATTCAGATGTCCGTATGTGTTTTGCGGATCCGATCCATGTATCCGTGGATCCGTAAAAAACACACGGACGTCTGAATGGAGCCTTACAGGGGGGTGATCAATAACAGGGGGGTGATCAGGGAGTCTATATGGGGTGATCAGGGGTGATCAGGGGTTAATAAGGGGTTAATAAATGACAGGGGGGGGTGTAGTGTAGTGGTGTTTGGTGCTACTTATTACTGAGCTGCCTGTGTCCTCTGGTGGTCGATCCAAACAAAAGGGACCACCAGAGGACCAGGTAGCAGGTATATTAGACGCTGTTATCAAAACAGCGTCTAATATACATGTTAGGGGTTAAAAAAATCGCATCTCCAGCCTGCCAGCGAACGATCGCCGCTGGCAGGCTGGAGATCCACTCGCTTACCTTCCGATCCTGTGAACGCGCGCCTGTGTGCGCTCGTTCACAGGAAATCTCGCGTCTCGCGAGATGACGCATATATGCGTGACTGTGCGCAGGGCTGCCGCCTCCGGAACGCGATCCTGCGTTAGGCGGTCCGGAGACGGTTAATTGATGCGCGCCACCTCCTATCATTAAATGCTTAAACTTTAACAAGTTGTCCCACATTTGCACCTCAATAACTTTTCCCACATTTGCGCTTCAGTAATTTGTCCCATATTTGCGCCTCAATAACTTTTTCCATATTTCTGCTCGATCCAAAAAAAAATTAATACATTTTGCTCCCTTGGATGTGGTCTCTCTTTCTCACGCTCCCTCTCCGGCGTAGAACCCTGATTCGCCGATAACCGTGATCAACATGGTAGGCTCAGAAAAGAACATTGAAAGTTGATAGAGAAGATATCCAAATGGATCGTGAACATCACGGGGACGTGCGATATGGTGGGGCAGTAAGTGTGCACACGAACTGACTGATGGTTCTGCCCCCTGCAACTTCTGGGTCTCCAAATTGGGCACATGGCCTGAGCTTGCCCTTTACGCCTTGGAGGTGCTGGCCTGCAGCCAGTGTATTGTCTGAATGTGTGTTTAGCATGACTGGAGGGGGTTATCACAGGTTATATTTCTCAATGTTTTGGGGTGTACCCTAATTTAAACAAAAAAATATAAATAAAATAAAACCAAAAAGCAGTGTAGGCTACCTCCTCCACCACCGCTTCCACCTACACCGCCACATCCACCGCCTCCTCAACCTCCTACTCCATATTGACCTCGTCTTCCTAGATCACGATTATAATTTTTTTTTTTAATGTATTTTATGTTATTTAAAGTCATTACCCTATCCAATTTCGCTTGCAAAGCACTTGCCATGCTCTTAACCACATTTTGCTGGCGTTTTCAGCCCTCTAGCCCTTTCCATGACATTTTTACAGCCATTTTAGTGCTCAAAAGTTCGGGTCCCCATTGACTTCAATGGAGTTCGGGTTCGGCGTCAAGTTCGGGTCCCGAACTCGAACTTTTTTGTGAAGTTCAGCCGAACCCGTCGAACCCGAACATCCAGGTGTCCGCGCAACTCTACCTGTAATCTAACTGGCAAACAGTAAAATTGTTATACGATGACCGCCTAATTTACCTCCAGCCACACTATCAATTGTGCTTTTCTGTACGGTAAATTAATAATTTTTTGGGTCTGTAGTCCACTGGCCTGCAGTAAAATTGATATCCATTTACCGTCTAATATACCTGCAGCCACATAATTACTTGTTCTTTTCTGTCCGGTGAATGTTTGGGACCTCGGAGGAATTCAACACCTGTGATGACCACGTGTTATCGAATTTCAACTATTATCATTTGGGGGTTTTTCAAGAGGGGGGATTTCGTTAGCCATGTTTTTAATCCAATTTTATATTTTTTGTTCTTTTAAACATAATATCATATTTTTTTTAAATATTCTTTATTATTATATGCTCATTTATACATTTATTCATACAAATTATTGTTTACACTTTTTCTATTTTCTTTTACACAGTAAAGAATTGGTTGAAATATATTTTAACCTATTCCTCTACCTGTTGCTTTGTCCACTCCTGAAGGTGGACAGAAAAGAGACCAGAGAAGAAAGAAAAAAGAAAAAATTATATTAAAACATCGCTGCTCACCTGCTCGTCTCCCTCCACCCCCTGATCCCTCCACCCCGGGTTTCCCAGATCCTACCCCTGCCACAGTTTGCTAATTCAACCATCTCTGCCACCTTTTAGCAAACATGTATTTTTTCTTAGGTGATACTAAATGAAATTTCTCTCCGACTAGTAAGACTCTAGTCAGGTTCTCCCATTCCCTAACTGTAGGTATGGCGCTATCTCCCCAGTGTGCTACAATACATTTCCTCGCATAAAAAAGTAATTTGGATGCTACTTCTCGTTCGTTAGCATTTTCTATTTTATCGGTCATACCCAGAATACGAATCTCAAGAGAAAGTGGGACTTTAAAAAAATGATATTCCTCAATTTTTTCAGTCACTATCCCCCAAAATTTCTGGGTCTTTATACAAGTCCAGAGTATATGAACGTCGTCTACCCCTTCTTCCGCTCATTTTTTACAATTAAATTGTTTAGATTTATAACATTTCATTAAAATCTTGGGGGAATAATACAAGCGATATAGTATATTAAACTGGGTAATTCTAAAGGCGATACTATTTGACTCTCTGTTTTTTGCCTGTATGACCTTTTCCCAAAATTCTTGTCGTTGAGTATTTAAGACATGTTGCCATCTATGATTTAGCAGAGTGATAGCTTTATTTTTTGTCAACTGGTGTAACAGACATCCGTATATTTTAGATATCAATTTTCTCCCTACTGGTAAGTTCGCAATATTAGCTAAGGTTGATGGAAGAGGGACAATTTGCGTTCCTTTCCCTATCTCTACTCGCAGGTCTTATTTCAATTGAAGATAATAGAAACTCAGGTCTTTATTATCTTTTACATATTCCTTTTTAAGTTCTTGATAAGTAATTATATCTCCCTCTCTCCATATCTGGCCCAGTTTGAAAATTCCGTATTTCCACCAGACTTTTTGTTCAATTGATTTTAATTCCGTTAGATTGGTGTTTCCCCATAACAAAGTGTCTGAGTGTCTTCCCTTATGCGACCAAAGTTCTTTTACCTTATTCCAAGATTTAATCCACATATCCAATAGGGGTATTTTCTTAACTTGTTTTATTTTTTATTTTTTATAAATTTTTTATTTTTCATTTTTCAATTTTCAAATAACAGAATCAGATGAACATGAAAGATACAGGTAAAGCCATGCGGTATTAGTATCCAATGTCTCACAATAGCAAGCATAGTAATCAATCTGTAAGTATACAGTACATGGATTATTATCATTGTCATTGTTGTTCAAGTCTCCCTAATATGTAAGGAACTATAAAGAAGAAAGGAAACCATCAGTTCTAATTCTCTTCCTTGAGATTTCATATTCGAGCTATTTAGGGGAAGTAAAGTAACAGTATAAGAATGAGAAGTTGAGAATAAAGGGTAGAAAGGACAGAGAAAGATGAGAGAGAACAGGGACGGGGGGGGGGGGACACACACAAACAAATGATATCCCAAATCTGTATATTGGTGTATCCACTTAATCAGGGTTCACCTCCGGCAGGGACCTCCAAGGACTCCACAACCTCAAGAATGTATCATGAGTCATGTTAATCCAACCAGTCATCTCTTCAAACCGGCAGATTTGAGTTACTTTGGCTTTCCATTCTTGTATGGAAGGGGGATTTACATCTAGCCAATGTAGGGGAATTACTATTTTGGCTGCAGCTATAAGGTGTGAAATTAGATTCCTTTTGGATGGGGAGTATTGAGGGGTGGGAAGAGCTAGGGCTACCATCTCTAGTGTAAGTCTGAAATCTGGGGTTGTAAGTTTATGAATTAACGCTTCTACTTCTCCCCAGTCGGACTTAATCCGAGGGCATTCCCACCAGATATGCGACAGAGAGCCCACTCCTTCTCCACATCTCCAACACTCTCCTGTAGTCGCTAGCCCTCTCTTGAAGAGAAAATCAGGGGTTTTGTACCACCTTGTAAGTAATTTGAAATGATTCTCCTGTAGACGGATACAGTGAGAGAATCCATGTGAGTGTCTCAGCACCTGTTTGACCTCTGCATCATCCAAAACCCTATTCAATTCCTTTTCCCATTCCCTGAGGTACAAAGGTTTCAAAGGTTCACCCTCGCCTCCTACCATTGGGTAGAGCTTCGACACCTTGCTGGCAGCAGCAAGCGGCGAGGAGATTAATTGATCAAATTCGGTTAAAGACCTTTGGAGGGAGTACCGCTCCTTCAACTCTCCACACACAGCTTTAATATGAGGCTTCGCAAGGAAAAATCCTGGGGAATCAGTAATGGAGCATGGAAGCGCTCCAAGAATGGAGGACTCCACATCAGGAGTGACTTCACCAAATCTGACCGATGCCAGGGAGGTCCACAAATGTGGTTTATCTAAGTTAACTCGATTTAGGAGGTCTGGAATAAGGCTCGCTGGCATCAGGGGAGATCGAGCAGGGGCCAAACTTTTGCTCATTTCTCTCCACACCTCTCCAAGTCCACGAATCATTGGATCAACAGTCATATCTCTATGTATAGTCCTATCTGGGAGCCATAGGTGTTTCTGGAATTGTCTTCCTATGCTATGACTACAAATGGCGTGTACATCTGGTTGTCTTTTGGGGTCTACCATTTCAAGCCATCTATTGAGTTGTATAGCTCTATAGTATCTAGAGACGTCAGGCAATCCCAGTCCTCCTCTCTCCCTACCTCTGTCAAGGATTTCATGAGAGATCCGAGGTTTCCTACCATTCCATAGGAACTTAGAAAACATACCCCTCATGCTCGAGAGAAAAGATTTAGGAAGCCAAATCGGGACTAATTGCATAACATACAAAACTTTTGGCATTACATAAGCCTTTAGAATGTTTTTCTGTCCCATCCAGGAGAGGTAGGGTAGGTTGTAAGCTTGTAGCAGACGTTGTATCTCCCCTAGGAGGGGAGAATAGTTGTGTTGGTATAGATCATTGGTATTTCTGGGGATTTGGATCCCTAGGTATTTGATAGGCCCTTTAGTCCAATGGAATGGGAGTCGGGTGCGTAAGGCGGCTATTTTGGATTCTGGCAGGGATATATTTAATATCTCAGATTTGGTGTGATTCACCTTAAAATCAGAGAGAGAGCTATAAATGTCTATACTATTCACCAAGGGGTCTAATCCCTTCTCAGGATCCATTATTAAAAACAGCAAGTCATCTGCAAACGCAGTGCATTTTAGTTCTTTCTGGCCATATTTCACTCCTTGGATATCTGGTGATTGCCTAACTAATTGTAAGAGTGTCTCCACTACTAACATAAATAAAGAGGGGGACAGAGGGCACCGCTGTCTGGTCCCATTGGTAATATCAAAAGTCGGTGAGAGCATGCCATTGACTTTCAATCTGGCGTGAGGGTTCTGGTAAAGGGTGAAGATTGCCTGCGTAAAAGCATCTGGGAAGGCAAAGCGTTGCAGGGTCAACTTCATAAATAGCCAGTTGACCCTATCAAACGCCTTTTCGGCATCTATGCTAAGTACACTGCGTGCAGAATTATTAGGCAAATGAGTATTTTGACCACATCATCCTCTTTATGCATGTTGTCTTACTCCAAGCTGTATAGGCTCGAAAGCCTACTACCAATTAAGCATATTAGTTGATGTGCATCTCTGTAATGAGAAGGGGTGTGGTCTAATGACATCAACACCCTATATTAGGTGTGCATAATTATTAGGCAACTTCCTTTCCTTTGGCAAAATGGGTCAAAATAAGGACTTGACAGTCTCAGAAAAGTCAAAAATAGTGAGATATCTTGCAGAGGGATGCAGCACTCTTAAAATTGCAAAGCTTCTGAAGCGTTATCATCGAACAATCAAGCGTTTCATTCAAAATAGTCAACAGGGTCGCAAGAAGAGTGTGGAAAAACCAAGGCGCAAAATAACTGCCCATGAACTGAGAAAAGTCAAGCGTGCAGCTGCCAAGATGCCACTTGCCACCAGTTTGGCCATATTTCAGAGCTGCAACATCACTGGAGTGCCCAAAAGCACAAGGTGTGCAATACTCAGAGACATGGCCAAGGTAAGAAAGGCTGAAAGACGACCACCACTGAACAAGACACACAAGCTGAAACGTCAAGACTGGGCCAAGAAATATCTCAAGACTGATTTTTATAAGGTTTTATGGACTGATGAAATGAGAGTGAGTCTTGATGGGCCAGATGGATGGGCCCGTGGCTGGATTGGTAAAGGGCAGAGAGCTCCAGTCCGACTCAGACGCCAGCAAGGTGGAGGTGGAGTACTGGTTTGGGCTGGTATCATCAAAGATGAGCTTGTGGGGCCTTTTCGGGTTGAGGATGGAGTCAAGCTCAACTCCCAGTCCTACTGCCAGTTTCTGGAAGACACCTTCTTCAAGCAGTGGTACAGGAAGAAGTCTGCATCCTTCAAGAAAAACATGATTTTCATGCAGGACAATGCTCCATCACACGCGTCCAAGTACTCCACAGCGTGGCTGGCAAGAAAGGGTATAAAAGAAGAAAATCTAATGACATGGCCTCCTTGTTCACCTGATCTGAACCCCATTGAGAACCTGTGGTCCATCATCAAATGTGAGATTTACAAGGAGGGAAAACAGTACACCTCTCTGAACAGTGTCTGGGAGGCTGTGGTTGCTGCTGCACGCAATGTTGATGGTGAACAGATCAAAACACTGACAGAATCCATGGATGGCAGGCTTTTGAGTGTCCTTGCAAAGAAAGGTGGCTATATTGGTCACTGATTTGTTTTTGTTTTTTTTTTGAATGTCAGAAATGTATATTTGTGAATGTTGAGATGTTATATTGGTTTCATTGGTAAAAATAAATAATTGAAATGGGTATATATTTGTTTTTTGTTAAGTTGCCTAATAATTATGCACAGTAATAGTCACCTGCACACACAGATATCCCCCTAAAATAGCTAAAACTAAAAACAAACTAAAAACTACTTCCAAAAATATTTAGCTTTGATATTAATGAGTTTTTTGGGTTCATTGAGAACATGGTTGTTGTTCAATAATAAAATTAATCCTCAAAAATACAACTTTCCTAATAATTCTGCACTCCCTGTAAAGCTAGGGGTAGTTTCTTTCTATGTGCCATGTGTATGGCGTGAAATATTCTGTGGGAATTGTCTTTCCCCTCCCGACCCTGGACAAAGCCTGATTGCTCGTGTCCTATCAGAGCTGGCAAGAACTTGCCTAGCCTGCACGCTAAGATCTTGGCCCACAGTTTTAAGTCCAGGTTCAGGAGGGAAATCGGGCGATAGCTCCCGCAGCTTTGGGGATCTTTTCCTTCCTTAGGGATTAAAGTGACATACGATTCTAGTGTCTGTTTGGGAAGGGAGTCACCCCGTAGTAGAGCATTGCACATTTCTGTAAACCTGGGAATAAGGATGTCCTGGAATTTTTTATAATATAGCAAGGACAAACCATCTGGTCCTGGGCTTTTGCCAGGTGGGAAGCTTTTAAGAGTGCTGACTACTTCTTCAGTTGTTATCGGTCTAATGAGGTACGCAGAGTCTTCTGGTGTGATGACCGGAAGATGGAGAGATTCTAGGAAGTCCCTGATGCGGTGCTCCCTTTGGAGTTCCTGGTCAGGCGTTCCTGCCTGATGGAGGTTGTACAGCGCAGAGTAGAACTCTTTAAAGGCCCTAGCAATTTCTGGAGTATCATTAGTCAGTTTGCCATCTGACTGTTTTATAGAGGCAATATGAGTGACATTCTTAGCTTTCTTAAGCAAGGATGACATCAGCTTTCCTCCTTTGTCTCCATGAGCATATACTTTATGCAGAAAATTCAACATTTGCCTTGTCACTGTTTGGTTAAGAAGGTCGCGGAGTTGTATTCTAAGTTCTGTCAGAGCTTTTTGGTGTTCGTTACGTAGCAAAGCTTTATGTATTTTCTCTATTGTTGCTATGTCCGCTAAGAGTGTGTCAACAGCTTTTTGTCGTTCCCTCTTAACCCTAGTGCCCAAAGAGATAAAGCAGCCTCTAATAAACGCCTTGTGGGCTCCCATACAATAGGTTGCGAGCTGTGTGTGGAGGAGTTGAGCGCAAAGTACTCTGTCAATTGAGTCCTAACCTGATCCAGATGAAGTTGGTTGTGCAGTAGAGATTCATTCAACTTCCAACTCCATTCTCTTTTTGGTAGAGAGGCCAGGGTGAAGGTCGCCAAACAACGTGCGTGATCGGACAAGGTGATGGTTCCGATCTCCGTTGATCTAAAAGAGGGAAGAAGAGATGCAGAGGTCAAAACGTGATCTAGCCGTTGGTACGTCCCATGCGGAACAGAATAAAAGGAAAAGTCCTTGTCTGTGGGGTGAAGGCTACACCATACGTCAACTAAGTGTAAGTCATGGAGTTTTTTATGGAGTCTACTGAGAAGCTTTTGGGTTACATGGGACTTAGCCGAAGATGAGTCCATAGCAGGGTTTAGAACTAGGTTTAGGTCAGCTCCTAGAATTATCTGTCCCTCAGCGAAAAGTATAAGCGTGTCAAGAGTTTGCAGAAGCCAGTGCACGGGAGACTTATTTGGAACATAAAAATTTGCCAAAGTAAACTTGCGATCTGCTATTAAGCCCTTGACTAACAGGAGTCTTCCTTCTGCATCCGAGTGTTGCTGTAGGAAGGTAAACGGGATAGATTGATGGATTGCTATGGCAACCCCTTTAGAAGCTGAAACTGGCTGTACACTGTGATACCAGTGCGCAAATGGATGGGGGAGAGGTCGGGAGAGGAGGGAGAATGAGCTTAGTAGACATAAGTCTAAGCTTGTCAGGTAGAGGTATGCTGAGTACACTAGTTAAGAACATATCACGGAATAGCACCCCCAAATCTAAACTTTCAGGCAAGAAGACATTAAGTACAGTACATTAAACAGAAGTGCACTTTTGTCTGATCATCACAAATATATACGTTTTAGGTGTGCCTATGCTGAGTACATCAAATATGTTGAGTACATTAGACATGCTGAATACATTAAATATGCTGAGTACATTAAGTAAAACAAAATGTGGTGCTTATCAGACACCACGAATAAAGAACCTTTAGGGAGATGCTGAATACATTAAATGGAAACACATCGTTACCTAAGCTACACAGGTGTAAATTGTCAGGTAATCAGGTGCTGAGAACATTTATCAAGAATTCCTTATGAGAGAACATCAAACAAGGTGCAAGATGCACCGGAACACTCATTAGGGGTTAGTGGCTATCACGGACCCCTAGGGTATGCAGTGGTCTAGCTGTAGGTCTCTAGATTTGTGGTCATGGGGCAGTAAATTCCACCTTATACAATATATGGTAGGGACCGTCCACCCATAAAGGGTAGGGACCGTCCACAGTGAAAGAACCACCACCGGGACCCTCTCATGCTCCCATCAATACTGGACCAGATCCTGGCATGGTAAGTCCTCAGGGTG
Organism: Bufo bufo; assembly: GCF_905171765.1. NCBI lineage: Eukaryota > Metazoa > Chordata > Amphibia > Anura > Bufonidae > Bufo > Bufo bufo. Next base: position 22,953 of record NW_024400337.1, read on the forward strand.
GAAGATCTGTGGATCCCATCAGGTACTTGGTCGCTTTGCTGGCCTTGGTGCGCTGGACTCTTCTCCAGGGTTCAAGCTGTGGTAGGACCGGGATTGTCGTCGGGTAGGCCACCGGTAGCCACGTAGGCATGTCGATGGGCTGGATACCAATGTGCTCCCACGCCTTGTATAGATCATCCGGTGTGTGTATGGCGATGCATTTTCCATTCTTGTGTATGGACAGTCCAAAAGGGTACATCCAAGTGTATGGAGTCTTTTGTGCTCGTAAGGCATCAAGCAGAGGCTTCATTAAGCGCCGTTTTGCCAGTGTTGATGGCGCAATGTCCTGGTATAGCACAATATCTGTACCCCCATACGAAATTCGGCCTCTAGTACGTGCCGCCTCCATGACACGAGCTGTGTCCACAAAAGACAGTAGGCCGCAGACCACATCCCTCGGTCTCTCGTTTGGTTTCGGCTGGGGTCTCAAGGCTCTGTGTATGCGTTCAATTGTGATTGTTGCAGCAGAGTCAGGATCCAATAAATCCGCAAATATTTCCATGGCTACTTTACGTAGCGATTCAGCAGCCCAGGATTCAGGTAGGCCTTTTATCCGAACATTACGCCGCCTTCTGCGGTTTTCTTGATCTTCCAGCAGTGAGAAAGCCATATTAAGCTCTTCGGCGTGTCCATTAAGGCATTCAGCCACCCCTGTGGCGTGCGACCTCAGTTCGTGCGCTGCTTTCTCTAAGGCCTCAACTCTGTGTCCCACTTGGGAAATCTCAGTTTTGATGTCTGCCAGTTCAGTCAGGACCGGTCTGAGGGCTTTGTCCAGTGCTTGGCTAAGCACTTTAGTGAGAAAGGACTTGGATACTGGTGCCGGGTCCTGATCATCAGATGTGCCGCAGCGCTCACTGTCCTCCTCTGAATCTTCGGCTTCCGCCTCTTTCACGCGTGCCAACGCCATTTTGGCGCTTGCTCCCGGAGAGTGTGAGCTTCTCTTTTTAAGGAATTTCTGCATGTCTTGTTGCCCTTTGTGAGATCTGGGGGTATCTGGGGGGTCTAGTCCCCTGTCTCGGCCGTATATGACCATTTCTGATCGTGTCACTGCTGATTATAGGGCAGTAAATGCTGGGACGTGGAGGAGCAGCTCTTTCACACAGCCATCCACGCCAGAGGCCAGGCTCCGTCCCTTCTTAACTTGTTTTTGAAACAGAATGTCTGCTTCTATTAGTTGAAAAATGTTACAGTTTTCTAGGCCTTTCTTAATCCCGGCTACTATTGTCTTGTATCTATATGAGTGACTCCATATTATCATGTTTCTGATCTGTCCAGAAATAAAGTACAGCTCTAGGTCCGGGACTGACAAACCACCCTCTTTCTCATAGATATGCAGTATCTGTGCTCTTATTCTCGTTTTTTTTTTTTTGCCTCGCCATACCAGATCTGTTATTAGGGAGGCTATTATTTTAAAGAATCTTTTAGGAATTATTATTGGTGCATTCCATAACATGTAGTTTAAGGAAGGTAAAATAAACATTTTCACCAGTGAAATGCGACCTGCCATCGATATATATGATTTTTTTTCCAAACCTCTATTTTCTTGCGCGTCTCTTGAATTTTAGGGAGCACATTCAGCTGCAGATAGTCCCTAGGATTAGATGTTATCTGAATACCCAAATATTTGACTGATTCTTGCCTTTCTTTGATTTCAAGTGGCCCCGGTACAAACCCATTCAAGGGATCAATCGGGATACAGGCCGATTTGGACTAGTTTATATTCAATCCAGTATATTCACTATATTCTTCAAATACCTGAAAGATCTTCCTCAGTGAGCCATGAGATCCAACAAACAACATAATGTCGTCTGCGTACAATGATATTTTTTCATCATATGCTGCAAACCTAAATCCTACAATCTCTTTATCTTGTCTAATCATATCTGCTAGGGGTTCCATAGCTATGACGAATAATAAGGGGGACAGGGGGCAACCCTGTCTAACCCCCCTAGCAATATGTATTTTCTCTGAATACTCACCGTTCAGTATTAACCTTGCGGAGACTTCAGTATATAATAATTTAACCCAAGATACAAAATGGTCTCCAAATCCCATTGTCTTCAATATAGCAAATAAAAAGGGCCATTCTATCTTGTCAAAGGCTTTTGTGGCATCTATAGTTATAATCATACGTTCTCCACAGTTCGAGGGTTCCAACTGGGTACCCATGAAGTATCTGACTATGTTATCACTTGTAGTTCTACCTGGCATAAAACCCGACTGATCCTCATGAATGATCCCAGGCGCCACTCTCCCAAGTCTATTTGCAAGAATCCGTGCTAATATTTTATTGGTATTAATTAATGAGATAGGGCGGTATGAATCCGGGATCTCCGGGTCTTTCCCTGGTTTTAATATTAAGGTTATTAAGGCTTCTCTGACAGAATCTGGGGGTTTCCCCATTTCCCTCGAAACTGTCCACATTGTGAGCAATTTCGATATTAGTACTTCTTTATATTGGAAATATATTTCAAATGGGATACCATCTGTTCCTGGGGTCTTGTTCTTAGTTATCTTGGACAGTGTTATCTCTACTTCAGCCGAATCTAAAGGGACTTCTAGGCTTTCTCTCTGATCTATAGTTAATTTAGTGATAGTAATTTTCCCTAGGAATTGTAATTCCACCGAACTCTTGTTTACCTTACTACTGTATATATCTTCAAAGTATTCCCTAAGAAGCTCTAATTTTGCCATTTGTTCAACAGTTTTATAACCGGATTTATCTATCAAGCAATGAATATATTTATTGTTTTTGGTCTGAGTTGCCACCAGGGCAGCCAACTTCTTGCCAGGTATATGTGCAAAAATATAATTATCCCTTACTAGAGTTGAGCGAACACCTGGATGTTCGGGTTCGAGAAATTCGGCCGAACTTCCCGGAAATGTTCGGGTTCGGGATCCGAACCCGACCCGAACTTCGTCCCGAACCCGAACCCCATTGAAGTCAATGGGGACCCGAACTTTTGGGCACTAAAAAGGCTGTAAAACAGCCCAGGAAAGAGCTAGAGAGCTGCAAAAGGCAGCAACATGTAGGTAAATCCCCTGCAAACAAATGTGGATAGAGAAATGAATTAAAATAAAAATTAAAAAAATAAAAATGACCCAATATCAATTGGACAGAGGTCCCATAGCAGAGAATCTGGCTTCACGTCAGCAGAGAATCAGTCTCTTCATGCCATAGCAAAGAATCTGGCTTCATGTCAGCAGAGAATCAGTCTCTTCATGCCATAGCAGAGAATCTGGCTTCATGTCACCCACCACTGGAAGAGGCCACTGTCACATATTTAGGCCCCGGCACCCAGACAGAGGAGAGCGGTCCCGTAACAGAGAATCTGGCCTTATGTCAGCGCAGAATCTGTCTTCATGTCATAGCAGAGAATCAGGCTTCACGTCACCCACCACTGGAACAGGCCACTGTCACACATTTAGGCCCAGGCACCCAGGCAGAGGAGAGAGGTCCCGTAACAGAGAATCTGGCCTTATGTCAGCGCAGAATCTGTCTTCATGTCATAGCAGAGAATCAGGCTTCACGTCACCCACCACTGGAACAGGCCACTGTCACACATTTAGGCCCAGGCACCCAGGCAGAGGAGAGAGGTCCCGTAACAGAGAATCTGGCCTTATGTCAGCACAGAATCTGTCTTCATGTCATAGCAGAGAATCAGGCTTCACGTCACCCACCACTGGAACAGGCCACTGTCACACATTTAGGCCCAGGCACCCAGGCAGAGGAGAGAGGTCGCGTAACAGAGAATCTGGCCTTATGTCAGCGCAGAATCTGTCTTCATGTCATAGCAGAGAATCAGGCTTCACGTCACCCACCACTGTAACAGGCCACTGTCACACATTTAGGCCCAGGCACCCAGGCAGAGGAGAGAGGTCCCGTAACAGAGAATCTGGCCTTATGTCAGCACAGAATCTGTCTTCATGTCATAGCAGAGAATCAGGCTTCACGTCACCCACCACTGGAACAGGCCACTGTCACATATTTAGGCCCAGGCACCCAGGCAGAGGAGAGAGGTCCCGTAACAGAGAATCTGGCCTTATGTCAGCGCAGAATCTGTCTTCATGTCATAGCAGAGAATCAGGCATCAAGTCACCCACCACTGGAACAGGCCACTGTCACACATTTAGGCCCAGGCACCCAGGCAGAGGAGAGAGGTCCCGTAACAGAGAATCTGGCCTTATGTCAGCGCAGAATATGTCTTCATGTCATAGCAGAGAATCAGGCTTCACGTCACCCACCACTGGAACAGGCCACTGTCACATATTTAGGCTCAGGCACCCAGGCAGAGGAGAGAGGTCGCGTAACAGAGAATCTGGCCTTATGTCAGCGCAAAATCTGTCTTCATGTCATAGCAGAGAATCAGGCTTCACGTCACCCACCACTGGAACAGGCCACTGTCACACATTTAGGCCCCGGCACCCAGACAGAGGAGAGGTTCATTCAACTTTGGGTTGCCCCGCAATATAATGGTAAAATGAAATTAAAAATAGTATTGAATGAGGAAGTGCCCTGGAGTAGAATAATATATTGTTAAGGGGAGGTAGTTAATATCTAATCTGCACAAGGGATGGACAGGTCCTGTTGGATCCATGCCTGGTTCATTTTTATGAACGTCAGCTTGTCCACATTGGCTGTAGACAGGCGGCTGCGTTTGTCTGTAATGACGCCCCCTGCCGTGCTGAATACACGTTCAGACAAAACGCTGGCCGCCGGGCAGGCCAGCACCTCCAAGGCATAAAAGGCTAGCTCTGGCCACGTGGACAATTTGGAGACCCAGAAGTTGAATGGGGCCGAACCATCAGTCAGTATGTGGAGGGGTGTGCACAGGTACTGTTCCACCATGTTAGTGAAATGTTGCCTCCTGCTAACACGTTCCGTATCAGGTGGTGGTGCAGTTAGCTGTGGCGTGGTGACAAAACTTTTCCACATCTCTGCCATGCTAACCCTGCCCTCAGAGGAGCTGGCCGTGACACAGCTGCGTTGGCGACCTCTTGCTCCTCCTCTGCCTTCGCCTTGGGCTTCCACTGGTTCCCCTGTGACATTTGGGAATGCTCTCAGTAGCGCGTCTACCAACGTGCGCTTGTACTCGCACATCTTCCTATCACGCTCCAGTGTAGGAAGTAAGGTGGGCACATTGTCTTTGTACCGGGGATCCAGCAGGGTGGCAACCCAGTAGTCCGCACACGTTAAAATGTGGGCAACTCTGCTGTCGTTGCGCATGCACTGCAGCATGTAGTAGCTCATGTGTGCCAGGCTGCCCAGAGGTAAGGACAAGCTGTCCTCTGTGGGAGGCGTATCGTCATCGTCCTGTGTTTCCCCACAGCCACGCACCAGTGATGGGCCCGAGCTGCTTTGGGTGCCACCCTGCTGTGAACATGCTTCATCCTCATCCTCCTCCACCTCCTCCTCATCCTCCTCGTCCTCCAGTAGTGGGCCCTGTCTGGCCACATTTGTACCTGGCCTCTGCTGTTGCAAAAAACCTCCCTCTGAGTCACTTTGAAGAGACTGGCCTGAAAGTGCTAAAAGAAGACGACCCCTCTTCCTCCTCTTCCTCCTGGGCCACCTCCTCTTCCATCATCGCCCTAAGTGTTTTCTCAAGGAGACATAGAAGTGGTATTGTAACGCTGATAACGGCGTCATCGCCACTAGCCATGTTGGTGGAGTACTCGAAACAGCGCAACAGGGCACACAGGTCTCGCATGGAGGCCCAGTCATTGGTGGTGAAGTGGGTCTGATCCGCAGTGCGACTGACCCGTGCGTGCTGCAGCTGAAACTCCACTATGGCCTGCTGCTGCTCGCACAGTCTGTCCAGCATATGCAAGGTGGAGTTCCACCTGGTGGGCACGTCGCATATGAGGCGGTGAGCGGGAAGGCCGAAGTTACGCTGTAGCGCAGACAGGCGAGCAGCGGCAGGGTGTGAACGCCGGAAGCGCGAACAGACGGCCCGCACTTTATGCAGCAGCTCTGACATGTCGGGGTAGTTGCGAATGAACTTCTGCACCACCAAATTCAGCACATGCGCCAGGCAAGGGATGTGCGTCAAACCGGCTAGTCCCAGAGCTGCAACGAGATTTCGCCCATTATCGCACACCACCAGGCCGGGCTTGAGGCTCACCGGCAGCAACCACTCGTCGGTCTGTTGTTCTATACCCCGCCACAACTCCTGTGCGGTGTGGGGCCTGTCCCCCAAACATATGAGTTTCAGAATGGCCTGCTGACGTTTACCCCGGGCTGTGCTGAAGTTGGTGGTGAAGGTGTGTGGCTGACTGGATGAGCAGGTGGAAGAAGAGGAGGAGGAAGCTGAGTAGGAGGAGGAGGCAACAGGAGGCAAAGAATGTTGCCCTGCGATCCTTGGCGGCGGAAGGACGTGCGCCAAACAGCTCTCCGCCTGGGGCCCAGCCGCCACTACATTTACCCAGTGTGCAGTTAGGGAGATATAGCTTACCTGGCCGTGCTTACTGGTCCATGTATCTGTGGTTAGGTGGACCTTGCCACAGATGGCGTTGCGCAGTGCACACTTGATTTTATCGGACACTTGGTTGTGCAGGGAAGGCACGGCTCTCTTGGAGAAGTAGTGCCGGCTGGAAACAACATACTGTGGGACAGCAAGCGACATGAGCTGTTTGAAGCTGTGTGTGTCCACCAGCCTAAATGACAGCATTTCATAGACCAGTAGTTTAGAAATGCTGGCATTCAGGGCCAGGGATCGAGGGTGGCTAGGTGGGAATTTACGCTTTCTCTCAAATGCTTGTGAGATGGAGAGCTGAACGCTGCCGTGTGACATGGTTGAGATGCTTGGTGACGCAGGTGGTGGTGTTGGTGGTACATCCCATGTTTGCTGGGCGGAAGGTGCCAACGTTCCTCCAGAGGCGGAGGAAGAGGCCGAGGCGGCGGCAGCAGCAGAAGAGGCCGAGGCGGCGGCATCAGCAGAAGAGGTAGCAGGGGGAGCCTGAGTGAGTTCCTTGTTTTTAAGGTGTTTACTCCACTGCAGTTCATGCTTTGCATGCAGGTGCCTGGTCATGCAGGTTGTGCTAATGTTCAGAACGTTAATGCCTCGCTTCAGGCTCTGATGGCACAGCGTGCAAACCACTCGGGTCTTGTCGTCAGCACATTGTTTGAAGAAGTGCCATGCCAGGGAACTCCTTGAAGCTGCCTTTGGGGTGCTCGGTCCCAGATGGCGGCGGTCAGTAGCAGGCGGAGTCTCTTGGCGGCGGGTGTTCTGATTTTGCCCACTGCTCCCTCTTTTGCTACGCTGTTGGCTCGGTCTCACCACTGCCTCTTCCTCCGAACTCTGAAAGTCAGTGGCACGACCTCCATTCCATGTGGGGTCTAGGACCTCATCGTCCCCTGCATCGTCTTCCACCCAGTCTTGATCCCTGACCTCCTGTTCAGTCTGCACACTGCAGAAAGACGCAGCAGTTGGCACCTGTGTTTCGTCATCATCAGAGACGTGCTGAGGTGGTATTCCCATGTCCTCATCATCAGGAAAAATAAGTGGTTGTGCGTTAGTGCATTCTATCTCTTCCACCCCTGGGGAAGGGCTAGGTGGATGCCCTTGGGAAACCCTGGCAGCAGAGTCTTCAAACAGCATAAGAGACTGCTGCATAACTTGAGGCTCAGACAGTTTCCCTGATATGCATGGGGGTGATGTGACAGACCGATGGGCTTGGTTTTCATGCGCCATCTGTGCGCTTTCTGCAGAAGACTGGGTGGGGGATAATGTGAACGTGCTGGATCCACTGTCGGCCACCCAATTGACTAATGCCTGTACCTGCTCAGGCCTTACCATCCTTAGAACGGCATTGGGCCCCACCAAATATCACTGTAAATTCGGCTGGCTACTGGGACCTGAGGTAGTTGGTTCACTAGGACGTGTGGCTGTGGCAGAACGGCCACGTCCTCTCCCAGCACCAGAGGGTCCACTAACACCACCACGACCATGTCCACGTCCACGTCCCTTATTAGATGTTTTCCTCATTGTTCCCGTTCACCACAATTTTGAGAATGGCAAATTTGGGAATAGTTTTTCACCCCAGAACAAAAAATGTGCTTTTACGGTCACTACAAATAACTTGACCAGCTAAAACAGTACAGATTTGGTTGAATAGAAATGTGAGGCCTGTTTTTTTTTGCGCTGTGTGACAGGTATAGGTTTAATCACAGAATTAGACTTCTATCTGCACGGTAGCGTGTGTGTTAGGTTTTTCTGAATGACACTATCAGCACCTAATATGTAAGATATCCTTTTTGGGATAGATTTCAAGTAGGCCTCATATAGCAGAAACTAGTTATTTTGAGAATGGCAAATTTGGGAATAGTTTTTCACCCCAGAACAAAAAGTGTGCTTTTACGGTCACTACAAATAACTTGACCAGCTAAAACAGTACAGATTTGGTTGAATAGAAATGTGAGGCCTGTTTTTTTTTGCGCTGTGTGACAGGTATAGGTTTAATCACAGAATTAGACTTCTATCTGCACGGTAGCGTGTGTGTTAGGTTTTTCTGAATGACACTATCAGCACCTAATATGTAAGATATCCTTTTTGGGATAGATTTCAAGTAGGCCTCATATAGCAGAAACTAGTTATTTTGAGAATGGCAAATTTGGGAATAGTTTTTCAACCCAGAACAAAAAATGTGCTTTTACGGTCACTACAAATAACTTGACCAGCTAAAACAGTACAAATTTGGTTGAATAGAAATGTGAGGCCTGTTTTTTTTTGCGCTGTGTGACAGGTATAGGTTTAATCACAGAATTAGACTTGTATCTGCACGGTAGTGTGTGTGTTAAATTTTTCTGAATGACACTATCAGCACCTTCAATGTAAGATATCCTTTTTGGGATAGATTTCAAGTAGGCCTCATATAGCAAAAACTAGTTATTTTGAGAATGGCAAATTTGGGAATAGTTTTTCAACCCAGAACAAAAAGTGTGCTTTTACGGTCACTACAAATAACTTGACCAGCTAAAACAGTACAAATTTGGTTGAATATAAATGTCAGGTCTATTTTTTAGGCGCTGGGTGAGAGGCTCAACTTGCCCCTGATGTAGTATATGGCAAAAAAATAACCACACTATTGATGGTTAAATGCACTTGGGTGACACAGGCTCAGCCTGCACCAGATGTAGTATATGGCCAAAAAATAACCACACTATTGATGGTTAAATGCACTTGGGTGACACAGGCTCAGCCTGCACCAGATGTAGTATATGGCCAAAAAATAACCAGACTGTTGATGGTTAAATGCACTTCGGTGACACAGGCTCAGCCTGCACCAGATGTAGTATATGGCCAAAAAACAACCACACTATTGATGGTTAAATGCACTTGGGTGACACAGGCTCAGCCTGCACCAGATGTAGTATATGGCCAAAAAATAACCAGACAGTTGATGGTTAAATGCACTTCGGTTACACAGGCTCAGCCTGCAGCTGATGTAGTATATGGCAAAAAAATAACCAGACTGTTGATGGTTAAATGCACTTCGGTGACACAGGCTCAGCCTGCAGCTGATGTAGGATATAGCAAAAAATAACCACACTATTGATGGTTAAATACACTTGGTGATAGCTTGTGCTGGCGCACCACAAGCCACAAAATGGCCGCCGATCACCACAGAAAAAAGTGATCTAAAAACGCTCTGGGCAGCCTCAAAAAAGTGAGCAAGTCGATATTAGCACTTCAATGATCCACAGCTGCAGATCGATCACAGAATGAAGTCTATTGGAGGAGTTAATCTGCCTAATCTCGCCCTAACGTCGCAGCAGCAACCTCTCCCTATGCTTGAATCAGCAGAGTGACGTGCAGCGCTACGTGACCCAAGCTTATATAGAGGCTGGGTCACATGCTGCACTGGCCAATCACAGCCATGCCAATAGTAGGCAAGGCTGTGATGGCCTCTTGGGGCAAGTAGTATGACGCTTGTTGATTGGCTGCTTTGCAGCCTTTCAAAAAGCGCCAAGAAAGCGCCGAACACCGAACCCGGACTTTTACGAAAATGTTCGGGTTCGGGTCCGTGTCAAGGACACCCCAAAATTCGGTACGAACCCGAACTATACAGTTCGGGTTCGCTCATCCCTATCCCTTATATAGTTCTCTTTTTGTTGTTCAGCCATTAACCGTAAGTCACTTTCCAATTTAGCCACATTATCTGTCCATTCTTTATAGTTATGTGCTGTAGGATTATCGATATATTTAATTTCTGATTTTTCCACTTCAGTTTCCAGATCAGTAATTTTTTTCCTATTTTCCTTCCGATATATTACAGTGTATTTAGTGATAATTCCTCTTATAAAAGCCTTTGCGGCCTCCCAAACCATATTGTTCCCGGCTGAACCCTCATTTATCTCAAAGTATTCCCCAATATCTTTCAATATCTTATCGTGAGTACCCATTATATTAATCCATCCTATAGTTATATTCATCCTTCTATTTATTTTTTTCTTTGTTTTTATACTTATAATGATTGAGTTGTGATCTGAGATCCCTCGTCATCCGTACTTCACATGTTCAATATCTTGTGCCCCTTTATTATCCGTGAAAACTAAATCAATCCGTGACAAACACCTGTGAGTTTTAGAGAAACATGAATATCTTTTTCATTTTGGGTGCATTACCCTCCATATATCGATCCAGCCCAGTTCTGCTATAATATCTTTTAATTTGGACCCTGAATTGTTTGTTTGGAAATTATATAATCTACATCTGTCCATTTGGCCATCCATTACGTTATTAAAGTCTCCCATTACCAAAAATGGTTTATCACCTACCTTAAGTACAAACTTATTTATTTTTAATAATACATCTAATCTAAAGGGGGGAGGTATATATACATTTGCAATAATCCAGGGTCTACCTTCCAGTATACAGTCCATAAGGACATATCGACCTTCCTCATCTATTGCTGTTTTTATTATTTAAATATCTATGTTCCTATGGACTAATATAGCATACGATGAAAAAACTGAATGAAACGCGCACTGCATCCACGACCTAGTCATCCCCATTATCGTCTCACTTGTCAGGTGGGTTTCTTGTAGACAGACTATAGCAGGGAGAGACCTATGAATTGAGACTGCCACTCTCTTTATTCCCTTACTCAGCCCTCTAATGTTCCAAGAAATTATTCTCATAGGGTCTAATTCACATGGTCACTATCCACATCCTGTTACAGAATAAGAAACCAGGGGGAAAAGGGGGGCAACGGAGGGGCTATAAACGGGAGGGGAGTAGCAGCGAGAAAAAAAAAATACAAAATAGAAAAAAATATTTTTTACATATGAAAAGATTATTAATTTTCCCTTTTTTCCAGTCCTCCTCTTACGTCCCTCCCAGGAACGAACGCGGCAACCGGCTGCATAACCCTCCCTAACCCTCCCTTCCTGATTGGTCCAAATTAACCCAAAACCTGGACCTCTCCCTTGCATTACTCCCTCCCGATGTCTGTGGACGGGGAACTCAGACACACAGATAAACCAACAACCAGGCTCTAGGCGAGAAGCAGGGGAAGGGTCACCTCCTAGCTAAACACTGACCTCTTTCCCTGCACTGCTCAGCCCACATACAGACCTTGAAGGTAGGAATGATGTGTCCTTGTGCGTGGGCTAAAACACCCTAGATTCCCTGAAATGGTGAAAAGGGGAAAAGGAGCAGCCTGCTTGCACAGAACCTGGATGGGAAAGATGACACAAACACAACCTAGACAGCAATCAACAAAAACTGAAACCACACTTATCTTTTCTGAGCTGGAACAGACAACCTTCCTTCCTTGCTTCCAAGGCCAGACTGATTTCTATAACCCGCTCAGAACACTGGACTAGAGTGAAATTTAAACCAATGACCCCACCCAGAGCACCTGATGGGGGGCGGGTCCAGCACGACTCCAAAACAAAACAAAACTAAACACGTGCTGCTATTCTGGCCGACCTCCGCACATAGTCAGAGCAGGGCATGACACTACCCCCCCTTCTACGGGTGACCTCCGGACACCCCGGACCAACCTTATCCGGATGGGATCTATGAAAAGCCCTTACCAACCGGCTGGCACTGACATCCAGCGCCGGAACCACGTCTTCTCCTCAGGGCCGTATCCCCTCCAGTGTAACAGGTACTGAAGGGAACCCCGAAGAACTCTAGAGTCGAGAACCCTGGAGATCTCGAACTCCAAATTTCCATCGACCAGAACGGGAGGAGGAGGCAATGGCGATGGTTCCACCGGTTTCACGTATTTTTTTAGTAAAGACCTGTGGAACACATCATGGATCCTCCAAGTCTGCGGAAGATCCAGCGCAGATATTTTGTACGGACCAATAAATCTTGGACCCAGTTTCCAAGATGGCAATTTTATATTTTTAGTGGACAACCACACCAGATCACCCACACACAGGTCCGGACCAGTCACACGTCTCTTGTCAGCCATTCGCTTATACCTCTCACCCATCTTCTCCAAATTCCCTTGGATCCTCCGCCAGATAGAGGACAAGGCAGAAGAAAATCTCTCCTCCTCTGGCATCCCAGAGGAACCAGTCCCAGAAAAGGTACCAAACTGAGGATGAAAACCGTATGCACCAAAAAATGGCGACTTACCCGTGGACTCCTGCCTACGGTTATTCAAAGCAAATTCCGCTAGGGACAAGAATGAGGACCAGTCCTCCTGATTCTCAGCCACAAAGCACCTCAAGTAGGTCTCCAGGTTTTGATTAGTACGCTCTGTCTGTCCATTCGACTGCGGATGAAAAGCCGAAGAGAACGAAAGTTGAATGCCCAGCCGAGAACAGAACGCCCTCCAAAACCTGGAGACAAACTGCGTGCCCCTATCAGAGACCACATCCGAAGGAATACCATGCAATTTCACAATATTATCCACAAAAATCTGCACAAGAGTCTTGGCATTAGGCAGACTAGTTAAAGATATAAAGTGAGCCATTTTACTGAAACGGTCAACTACCACCAAAATTACTGTTCTCCCGGAGGAACTCGGAGATCCGTAATAAAGTCCATAGACAAGTGCGTCCAAGGACGAGACGGAATTGACAATGGAAGAAGTGAACCAGCCGGTCGAGTATGAGCAACCTTTGACCGAGCACAGGTCTCACAAGCTGCCACGTAATCTTCAATGCTCTTACGTAACCCTGGCCACCAGAACCTCCGAGACACCAGATCACAGGTGGACTTACCACCAGGATGTCCAGCAAGGACAGTATTGTGATGTTCCTTGAATACCTTGTATCGCAGACCTTCAGGAACAAACAAC
>NW_024400338.1:0-36205 GCF_905171765.1 Bufo bufo
ATGCCAGGGCAGTATAAATACCCCACATGTGACCCCATTTTGGAAAGAAGACACCCCAAGGTATTCAATGAGGGGCATGGCGAGTTCATTGAAAAAAAAAAATTTTGGAACAAGTTAGCGGAAATTGATTTTTTGGATTTTGTTCTCACAAAGTCTCCCTTTCCGCTAACTTGGGACAAAAATTTCAATCTTTCATGGACTCAATATGCCCCTCAGCGAATACCTTGGGGTGTCTTCTTTCCAAAATGGTGTTATTTGTGGGGTGTTTGTACTGCCCTGGCATTTGAGGGTCTCCGCAATCATTACATGTATGCCCAGCATTAGGAGTTTCTGCTATTCTCCTTATATTGAGCATACGGGTAATGAGATTTTTTTTTTCCGTTCAGCCTCTGGGCTGAAAGAAAAAAATGAACGGCACAGATTTCTTCATTCGCATCGATCAATGTGGATGAAAAAATCTCTGCCAAAAAAAGAAAAAGGAGGGGAAAGGCGTCTGCCAGGACATAGGAGCTCCGCCCAACATCCATACCCACTTCAGCTCGTATGCCCTGGCAAACCAGATTTCTCCATTCACATCAATCGATGTGGATGAATAAATCATTGCCGGGATTTTTTTTTTTATATATACAAAGTGTTTGCCAAAGTATATGAACACCGCCACCTCCTCAGCTCATATGCCTCGGCAAACATATCTTTTACTGCTGAGGAGAAATCTCGTCTTGCAGCGCCGCATACACCGACTTGCGTGTAATCTGACAGCAGCACAATGCTTCTGTCCGAATGCACATCAGTGCTGCAGCTGGTCGATCGGTTGGTCCACCTGGAAGGTAAAAAAAACAAAACAAAAAAGAAAAAACCAGGCCGCAAAGCAATAACTTTATTAACTTTAGAACAGAACATATTAACTTTTTTAAACTTTTTTAACTTTTTTACTTACCGGTAATTTTTTTTTTGTTTAGTTTTTTTTACCTTTATAGAACAAACCTCTCCTTCCCCATGGGACAATGTGCAAAGCGCAAATCGCCCAAAGATGTGGCGAAGTACGTTATGCACTTTATCCCAGGTGAAAGGAGAGGTTTGCAGCAGCTGAGAGTAAAAGGGCCCTAATAGCCCTGTGTGCCTGTCCTGTGAGATGCAATCCCTATGCTAGGTGTACCTGTGTGTGGTACTTCCGGAAACACTCTCCATAGCATAGGGCAGGGTGGTCAGCACAGTCAGGACAGAAATAGCGGGTGTCACGCCTTATTCCACTCCTGCTACAGACACGACATCTTTTTCGGGGTGACGGTTGGGTTGAGGTACCAGGAACGACACTGGGGAAATGTCGCTCGTGTAGACGGCTAACTACACTGGGGGATGGGGCCACGGAACCTCCTGGGTAAAGGAGGTTCTCGATGATCTCTTCCTGGAATTTGAGGAAAGATCGTGTTCTCCCAGCCTTACTGTAGAGAACAAAACTATTGTACAGCGCCAATTGAATTAAATATACAGACACCTTCTTATACCAGCGTCTGGTTCTGCGGGAAACTAAATACGGAGACAACATCTGGTCATTGAAGTCCACCCCTCCCATGAGCGCATTATAGTCGTGGACACAGAGGGGCTTTTCAATGACACGGGTTGCTCGCTCAATTTGGATTGTCGTGTCTGCGTGAATGGAGGAGAGCATGTAAACGTCACGCTTGTCTCTCCATTTCACCGCGAGCAGTTCTTCGTTACACAAGGCAGCCCTCTCCCCCCTTGCAAGACGGGTGGTTACAAGCCGTTGGGGGAAGCCCACGCGACTAGTTCGCGCGGTGCCACAGGCGCAAATCCGTTCTAGAAACAAATGCCTAAAGAGGGCCACACTTGTGTAAAAATTGTCCACATAAAGATGGTACCCCTTGCCGAATAAGGGTGACACCAAGTCCCAGACTGTCTTCCCACTGCTCCCCAGGTAGTCAGGGCAACCGACCGGCTCCAGGGTCTGATCTTTTCCCTCATAGACACGAAATTTGTGGGTATAGCCTGTGGCCCTTTCACAGAGCTTATACAATTTGACCCCATACCGGGCACGCTTGCTTGGGATGTACTGTTTGAAGCCAAGGCGCCCGGTAAAATGTATTAGGGACTCGTCTACGCAGATGTTTTGCTCGGGGGTATACAAATCTGCAAATTTCTGGTTGAAATGGTCTATGAGGGGCCGAATTTTGTGGAGCCGGTCAAAAGCTGGGTGGCCTCTGGGACGGGAGGTGGTGTTGTCGCTAAAATGCAGGAAACGGAGGATGGCCTCAAATCGTGCCCTGGACATAGCAGCAGAGAACATGGGCATGTGATGAATCGGGTGCGTTGACCAATATGACCGCAATTCATGCTTTTTTGTCAGGCCCATGTTGAGGAGAAGGCCCAAAAAAATTTTAATTTCGGAAACTTGGACTGGTTTCCACCGGAAAGGCTGGGCATAAAAGCTTCCCGGGTTGGCGGATATAAATTGTGTGGCATACTGGTTGGTCTCTGCCACGACTAAGTCCAAGAGCTCCGCAGTCAAGAACAGCTCAAAAAATCCCAGGGCCGAACCGATTTGAGCCGTCTCAACCCGAACTCCAGACTGGGCGGTGAAAGGGGGAACTACAGGTGCGGCTGAAGTTGGTGACTGCCAATCAGGGTTTGCCAGCACCTCAGGGATTCTAGGGGCTCTACGGGCCTGTCTTTGCGGTGGCTGCGATGGGGTAACTAGTGCACGTGCCACCGTACCAGCTTCAACTGCCCTTCTGGTGCTCGCCACGTCACCATGTTGTACGGCAGTGCTGGTACTAGGTCCAGGGAGGGCTGCGCTGCTGGTGTATGCCTCACCACGTGATCCGGCAGCGACAGCCCCACTCTGCTGCTCTTGAAGCGGATCCTGCATAACCTGTGGTCTAGCGACATGGGGCCGGGTACGCCTGGTGCTGCCAGGGACCTCCACCTCCTCGTCCGAACTTTGGGTCAGAGAGCCACTGCTTTCCACAGGTTCATATTCTGACCCGCTAGATTCATCAGATGAGGGTTCCCACTCCTCATCCGACTGGGTCAGAATCCTGTAGGCCTCTTCAGAAGAATACCCCCTGTTTGACATTTTGGACTACTAAATTTAGGGGTATTCCCTGAGACTACCCAAGAAAAAAAGCAAACCTGTCTTACAAAGGGGAGGCTAGCGAAGTACCGGAGGCCGCTGCGGTTGATAAAAAATATCAAAACTGATTTTTTTATCGCCGCAGTGCGTGTAAAATGAATGTGCAGTGATCAAAAAATATATATTTTTTGTCACTGCGGTGGGGCGGGCGTGGGTGAACGCACGTGTGGGCGACCGATCAGGCCTGATCGGGCAAACACTGCGTTTTGGGTGGAGGGCGAACTAAAGTGACACTAATACTATTATAGATCTGACCGTGATCAGTTTTGATCACTTACAGATACTATAAAAGTACAAATGCTGATTAGCGATACGCTATTCAGCGAATAAAAGTGACTGCGGTGCGGTGGGGTGGGCGCTAACTGACGCTAACTACCTAACCAAGGGGCCTAAACTATTCCTAAAACCTAACAGCCAATACTAGTGAAAAAAAAAAGTGACAGTTTACACTGATCACTTTTTTTCCTTTCACTGGTGATTGACAGGGGCGATCAAAGGGGTGATCAAAGGGTTAATTGGGGTGCAGGGGGGTGATCTGGGGCTAAGGTGTAGTGTTGGTGCTACTCACAGTTCAGTCTGCTCCTGTGCTGGATCCAACCGACGAAAAGGACCAGCACAGGAGCAGAGAAGCCATATAACAGATCATATTTACTAATATGATCTGTTATATGGCTTGTGATTGGATTTTTTAAAAATCGCCAGCCTGCCAGCCAATGATCGTTGCTGGCAGGCTGGTGACGAACTTGTTCTTTAACTTTTGCCGGCCCGCGATGCGCATGCGCGGGCCGGCTTGGAGCGAAATCTCGCGTCTCGCGAGATGACGCGTATATGCGTGACTGTGCGCAGCGCTGCCACCTCCGGAACGCGAATCTGCGTTAGGCGGTCCGGAGGTGGTTAAAATACTGGGTTAGAACCTACTTTTGGATTCCTGGAGCAGATAGGGCAGTTGCAGAGGTGCTAAGTACATTGAGTACTAGCACAGAACTTTGATTGGACAACAGGCGCATTCTAATTTTGCCAGCTACAAAAATCCATAAAAGATATGGTATCTCATGAGAGGTGGTGAGTTGCAGACGCTACACTGATCTGCACCTGCATTGCAGTGGCCAAAAATGCAAGAACCAGAAAAGAAATAGCTCCGTCGGTGGCTGCTTCCTTCCTCCACGTTGCAACAGCGGATAATGAGATGTTGTCTTGGAGTTCATATGGCCATACCGTCAGAAACAGATAAGAAGGTTTTTGTGTTTTGGGCCTGCTAATAGTCGCTGGACAGTATTCTAATTTGCACAGAAATGCAATTTTTCCGTCAAACAAATCTTTCCATAAACTGACACCTTCGTTTGACACAAACAAAAACGCGCCCTTACCTGTGGATTGGCACCATACCTGTTGATGTGCATGGATCCACACCTGATTGAAGAATGAAGAATCATGGCTGCTGCCAGGGATTAAAACAGCAAGGGCCCTTTGTGGTCTCATCATCCATGGATGCTGAAGGGTTCCATTATGACACGCTCAGTGTTCCGTCTATTGAAATTTTCATGGAGGTTGCCATATTGATTTTCTGGAGGCAGCCATTGTTATTTCCAGTTAAACAGAGCTGTCATTTCAATGGATAAGAAATGTTGGGAAGGGTTTGGATTGCAACCACAGAAGTCAGCATGGACGAAGCCTAGTTTCTGAGGACTATTGTTTAAAGCTGCATTAAAATACTGGGTTAGAGCCTACTTTTGGTTTCCTGGAGCAGGTAGGGCAGTTGCAGAGGTGCTAAGTACATTGAGTACTAGCACAGAACTTTGATTGGACAACAGGCGCATTCAAATTTTGCCAGCTACAAAAATCCATAAAAGATATGGTATCTCATGAGAGGTGGTGAGTTGCAGACGCTACACTGATCTGCACCTGCATTGCAGTGGCCAAAAAGCAAGAACCAGAAAAGGCATAGCTCCGTCGGTGGCTGCTTCCTTCCTCCAAGTTGCAACAGCGGATAAATAGAGGTACTCTTGGATTTCATTTGGCCATACCGTCAGAAACAGATAAGAAGGTTTTTGTATTCTGGGCCTGCTAATAGATGCTAAACAGTAATCCAATCTGCACAGAAATGCAATTTTTCCGTCAAACAAATCTTTCCATAAAATGACACCTTCGTTTCGCATAAACAAAAACGCGCACTTACCTGTGGATTGGCACCATACCTGTTGATGTGCATGGATCCACATCTGATTGAAAAAGGAAGAATCATGGCTGCTGCTAAGGATTAAAACAGCAAGGACCCTTTGTGGTGTCATCATCCATGGATGCTGAAGGAGGGTTCCATTATGACACGCTCAGTGTTTTCCATCTATTGAAATTTTCATGGAGGCTGCCATATTGATTTTCTGGAGGCAGCCATTTTGATTTGCAGTTTAACAGAGTTGTCATTTCAATGGATAAGAAATGTTGGGAAGGGTTTGGATTGCAACCACAGTAGTCAGCATGGACGAAGTCTAGTCTCTAAACACTATTGTTTAAAGCTGCATTAAAATTCTGGGTTAGAACCTACTTTTGGATTCCTGGAGCAGGTAGGGCAGTTGCAGAGGTGCTAAGTACATTGAGTACTAGCACAGAACTTTAATTGGACAACAGGTACATTCTCATTGTACATCTCCAAAAATACATAAAAGGTATGTTATCTCATGATAGGTGTTGAGTTGCAGATGCTAATCTAATCTTCTCCTTCATTGCAGTGGCCAAAAAGCAAAAGCCAGAAAAGACATTGCTCCGTCGGTGACTGCTCCCTTCCCCCATGTTGCAACAGGGGGCAAAGAGGGGTACTCTCGAAGTTCATATGGCCATACCGTCAGAAATAGATAAAAAGGTTTTTTGTGTTTTGGGCCTGCTATTAGTCGCTGGACAGTATTCCAATCTGCACAGAAATGCAATTTTTCCGTCAAACAAATCTTTCCATAAACTGACACCTTCGTTTGACACAAACAAAAACGCGCCCTTACCTGTGGATTGGCACCATACCTGTTGATGTGCATGGATCCACACCTGATTGAAGAATGAGGAATCATGGCTGCTGCCAGGGATTAAAACAGCAAGGGCCCTTTGTGGTCTCATCATCCATGGATGCTGAAGGGTTCCATTATGACACGCTCAGTGTTCCGTCTATTGAAATTTTCATGGAGGTTGCCATATTGATTTTCTGGAGGCAGCCATTGTTATTTCCAGTTAAACAGAGCTGTCATTTCAATGGATAAGAAATGTTGGGAAGGGTTTGGATTGCAACCACGGAAGTCAGCATGGACGAAGCCTAGTTTCTGAGGACTATTGTTTAAAGCTGCATTAAAATACTGGGTTAGAGCCTACTTTTGGTTTCCTGGAGCAGGTAGGGCAGTTGCAGAGGTGCTAAGTACATTGAGTACTAGCACAGAACTTTGATTGGACAACAGGCGCATTCAAATTTTGCCAGCTACAAAAATCCATAAAAGATATGGTATCTCATGAGAGGTGGTGAGTTGCAGACGCTACACTGATCTGCACCTGCATTGCAGTGGCCAAAAAGCAAGAACCAGAAAAGGCATAGCTCCGTCGGTGGCTGCTTCCTTCCTCCAAGTTGCAACAGCGGATAAATAGAGGTACTCTTGGATTTCATTTGGCCATACCGTCAGAAACAGATAAGAAGGTTTTTGTATTCTGGGCCTGCTAATAGATGCTAAACAGTAATCCAATCTGCACAGAAATGCAATTTTTCCGTCAAACAAATCTTTCCATAAAATGACACCTTTGTTTCACATAAACAAAAACGCGCACTTACCTGTGGATTGGCACCATACCTGTTGATGTGCATGGATCCACATCTGATTGAAAAAGGAAGAATCATGGCTGCTGCTAAGGATTAAAACAGCAAGGACCCTTTGTGGTGTCATCATCCATGGATGCTGAAGGAGGGTTCCATTATGACACGCTCAGTGTTTTCCATCTATTGAAATTTTCATGGAGGCTGCCATATTGATTTTCTGGAGGCAGCCATATTGATTTGCAGTTTAACAGAGTTGTCATTTCAATGGATAAGAAATGTTGGGAAGGGTTTGGATTGCAACCACAGTAGTCAGCATGGACGAAGTCTAGTCTCTAAACACTATTGTTTAAAGCTGCATAAAAATTCTGGGTTAGAACCTACTTTTGGATTCCTGGAGCAGGTAGGGCAGTTGCAGAGGTGCTAAGTACATTGAGTACTAGCACAGAACTTTAATTGGACAACAGGTACATTCTCATTGTACATCTCCAAAAATACATAAAAGGTATGTTATCTCATGATAGGTGTTGAGTTGCAGATGCTAAACTAATCTTCTCCTTCATTGCAGTGGCCAAAAAGCAAAAGCCAGAAAAGACATTGCTCCGTCGGTGACTGCTCCCTTCCCCCATGTTGCAACAGGGGGCAAAGAGGGGTACTCTCGAAGTTCATATGGCCATACCGTCAGAAATAGATAAAAAGGTTTTTTGTGTTTTGGGCCTGCTATTAGTCGCTGGACAGTATTCCAATCTGCACAGAAATGCAATTTTTCCGTCAAACAAATCTTTCCATAAACTGACACCTTCGTTTGACACAAACAAAAACGCGCCCTTACCTGTGGATTGGCACCATACCTGTTGATGTGCATGGATCCACACCTGATTGAAGAATGAGGAATCATGGCTGCTGCCAGGGATTAAAACAGCAAGGGCCCTTTGTGGTCTCATCATCCATGGATGCTGAAGGGTTCCATTATGACACGCTCAGTGTTCCGTCTATTGAAATTTTCATGGAGGTTGCCATATTGATTTTCTGGAGGCAGCCATTGTTATTTCCAGTTAAACAGAGCTGTCATTTCAATGGATAAGAAATGTTGGGAAGGGTTTGGATTGCAACCACGGAAGTCAGCATGGACGAAGCCTAGTTTCTGAGGACTATTGTTTAAAGCTGCATTAAAATACTGGGTTAGAGCCTACTTTTGGTTTCCTGGAGCAGGTAGGGCAGTTGCAGAGGTGCTAAGTACATTGAGTACTAGCACAGAACTTTGATTGGACAACAGGCGCATTCAAATTTTGCCAGCTACAAAAATCCATAAAAGATATGGTATCTCATGAGAGGTGGTGAGTTGCAGACGCTACACTGATCTGCACCTGCATTGCAGTGGCCAAAAAGCAAGAACCAGAAAAGGCATAGCTCCGTCGGTGGCTGCTTCCTTCCTCCAAGTTGCAACAGCGGATAAATAGAGGTACTCTTGGATTTCATTTGGCCATACCGTCAGAAACAGATAAGAAGGTTTTTGTATTCTGGGCCTGCTAATAGATGCTAAACAGTAATCCAATCTGCACAGAAATGCAATTTTTCCGTCAAACAAATCTTTCCATAAAATGACACCTTTGTTTCACATAAACAAAAACGCGCACTTACCTGTGGATTGGCACCATACCTGTTGATGTGCATGGATCCACATCTGATTGAAAAAGGAAGAATCATGGCTGCTGCTAAGGATTAAAACAGCAAGGACCCTTTGTGGTGTCATCATCCATGGATGCTGAAGGAGGGTTCCATTATGACACGCTCAGTGTTTTCCATCTATTGAAATTTTCATGGAGGCTGCCATATTGATTTTCTGGAGGCAGCCATATTGATTTGCAGTTTAACCACCTCCGGACCGCCTAACGCAGGATCGCGTTCCGGAGGTGGCAGCCCTGCGCAGAGTCACGCATATATGCGTCATCTCGCGATGGGCGAGATTTCCTGTGAACGCGCGCACACAGGCGCGCGCGCTCACAGGAACGGAAGGTAAGAGAGTTGATCTCCAGCCTGCCAGCGGCGATCGTTCGCTGGCAGGCTGGAGATGTGTTTTTTTTAACCCCTAACAGGTATATTAGACGCTGTTTTGATAACAGCGTCTAATATACCTGCTACCTGGTCCTCTGGTGGTCCCATTTGTTTGGATCGACCACCAGAGGACACAGGTAGCTCAGTAAAGTCCCACCAAGCACCACTACACTACACTACACCCCCCCCCCGTCACTTATTAACCCCTTATTAGCCCCTGATCACCCCTGATCACCCCATATAGACTCCCTGATCACCCCCCTGTCATTGATCACCCCCCTGTCATTGATTACCCCCCTGTAAAGCTCCATTCAGATGTCCGCATGATTTTTACGGATCCACTGATAGATGGATCAGATCCGCAAAACGCATCCGGACGTCTGAATGAAGCCTTACAGGGGCGTGATCAATGACTGTGGTTATCACCCCATATAGACTCCCTGATCACCCCCCCTGTCATTGATTACACCCCTGTCATTGATCAACCCCCTGTAAAGCTCCATTCAGACGTCCGCATGATTTTTACGGATGCACTGATAGATGGATCCGATCCTCAAAATGCATCCGGACGTCTGAATGAAGCCTTACAGGGGCATGATCAATGACTGTGGTGATCACCCCATATAGACTCCCTGATCACCCCCCTGTAAAGCTCCATTCAGATGTCCGCATGATTTTTACGGATGCACTGATAGATGGATCCGATCCGCAAAACGCATCCGGACGTCTGAATGAAGCCTTACAGGGGCATGATCAATGACTGTGGTGATCACCCCATATAGACTCCCTGATCACCCCCCTGTAAAGCTCCATTCAGATGTCCGCATGATTTTTACGGATGCACTGATAGATGGATCCGATCCTCAAAACGCATCCGGACGTCTGAATGAAGCCTTACAGGGGCATGATCAATGACTGTGGTGATCACCCCATATAGACTCCCTGATCACCCCCCTGTAAAGCTCCATTCAGATGTCCGCATGATTTTTACGGATGCACTGATAGATGGATCCGATCCGCAAAACGCATCCGGACGTCTGAATGAAGCCTTACAGGGGCATGATCAATGACTGTGGTGATCACCCCATATAGACTCCCTGATCACCCCCCTGTCATTGATCACCCCCCTGTAAAGCTCCATTCAGATGTCCGCATGATTTTTACGGATGCACTGATAGATGGATCCGATCCGCAAAACGCATCCGGACGTCTGAATGAAGCCTTACAGGGGCATGATCAATGACTGTGGTGATCACCCCATATAGACTCCCTGATCACCCCCCTGTCATTGATCACCCCCCTGTAAAGCTCCATTCAGATGTCCGCATGATTTTTACGGATGCACTGATAGATGGATCCGATCCGCAAAACGCATCCGGACGTCTGAATGAAGCCTTACAGGGGCATGATCAATGACTGTGGTGATCACCCCCCTGTCATTGATTACCCCCCTGTAAAGCTCCATTCAGATGTCCGCATGATTTTTACGGATGCACTGATAGATGGATCGGATCCGCAAAACGCATCCGGACGTCTGAATGAAGCCTTACAGGGGCGTGATCAATGACTGTGGTGATCACCCCATATAGACTCCCTGATCACCCCCCTGTCATTGATCAACCCCCCTGTCATTGATCAACCCCCCTGTCATTGATCACCCCCCCTGTCATTGATCACCCCCCTGTCATTGATCCCCCCCCCCCCCTCTGTAAGGCTCCATTCAGATATTTTTTTGGCCCAAGTTAGCAGAATTTTTTTTTTTTTTCTTACAAAGTCTCATATTCCACTAACTTGTGTCAAAAAATAAAATCTCACATGAACTCACCATACCCCTCACGGAATCCAAATGCGTAAAATTTTTTAGACATTTATATTCCAGACTTCTTCTCACGCTTTAGGGCCCCTAGAATGCCAGGGCAGTATAAATACCCCACATGTGACCCCATTTCGGAAAGAAGACACCCCCAGGTATTCCGTGAGGGGCATATTGAGTCCATGAAAGATTGAATTTTTTGTCCCAAGTTAGCGGAACGGGAGACTTTGTGAGAAAAAAATTAAAAATATCAATTTCCGCTAACTTGTGCCAAAAAAAAAAAATTTCTATGAACTCGCCATGCCCCTCATTGAATACCTTGGGGTGTCTTCTTTCCAAAATGGGGTCACATGTGGGGTATTTATACTGCTCTGGCATTCTAGGGGCCCCAAAGCGTGAGAAGAAGTCTGGTATCCAAATGTCTAAAAATGCCCTCCTAAAAGGAATTTGGGCACCTTTGCGCATCTAGGCTGCAAAAAAGTGTCACACATCTGGTATCGCCGTACTCAGGAGAAGTTGGGGAATGTGTTTTGGGGTGTCATTTTACATATACCCATGCTGGGTGAGAGAAATATCTTGGTCAAATGCCAACTTTGTATAAAAAAATGGGAAAAGTTGTCTTTTGCCAAGATATTTCTCTCACCCAGCATGGGTATATGTAAAATGACACCCCAAAACACATTCCCCAACTTCTCCTGAATACGGCGATACCACATGTGTGACACTTTTTTGCAGCCTAGGTGGGCAAAGGGGCCCATATTCCAAAGAGCACCTTTAGGATTTCACAGGTCATTTACCTACTTACCACACATTAGGGCCCCTGGAAAATGCCAGGGCAGTATAACTACCCCACAAGTGACCCCATTTTGGAAAGAAGACACCCCAAGGTATTCCGTGAGGGGCATGGCGAGTTCCTAGAATTTTTTATTTTTTGTCACAAGTTAGTGGAAAATGCTTATTTTTTTTTTTATTTTTTTTTCATACAAAGTCTCATATTCCACTAACTTGTGACAAAAAATAAAAAGTTCCATGAACTCACTATGCCCATCAGCGAATACCTTGGGGTCTCTTCTTTCCAAAATGGGGTCACTTGTGGGGTAGTTATACTGCCCTGGCATTCTAGGGGCCCAAATGTGTGGTAAGGAGTTTGAAATCAAATTCTGTAAAAAATGACCTGTGAAATCCGAAAGGTGCTCTTTTGAATATGGGCCCCTTTGCCCACCTAGGCTGCAAAAAAGTGTCACACATCTGGTATCTCCGTAATCGGGAGAAGTTGGGGAATGTGTTTTGGGGTGTCATTTTACATATACCCATGCTGGGTGAGAGAAATATCTTGGCAAAAGACAACTTTTCCCATTTTTTTATACAAAGTTGGCATTTGACCAAGATATTTATCTCACCCAGCATGGGTATATGTAAAAAGACACCCCAAAACACATTCCTCAACTTCTCCTGAATACAGAGATACCAGATGTGTGACACTTTTTTGCAGCCTAGGTGGGCAAAGGGGCCCACATTCCAAAGAGCACCTTTCGGATTTCACAGGTCATTTACCTACTTACCACACATTTGGGCCCCTAGAATGCCAGGGCAGTATAACTACCCCACAAGTGACCCCATTTTGGAAAGAAGAGACCCCAAGGTATTCGCTGATGGGCATAGTGAGTTCATGGAAGTTTTTATTTTTTGTCACAAGTTTGTGGAATATGAGACTTTGTATGAAAAAAAAAATAAAAAAAAAAATAAAAAAAAAAATCATCATTTTCCACTAACTTGTGACAAAAAATAAAAAATTCTAGGAACTCGCCATGCCCCTCACGGAATACCTTGGGGTGTCTTCTTTCCAAAATGGGGTCACTTGTGGGGTAGTTATACTGCCCTGGTATTCTAGGGGCCCAAATGTGTGGTAAGGAGTTTGAAATCAAATTCAGGAAAAAATGAGGAGTGAAATCCGAAAGGTGCTCTTTGGAATATGGGCCCCTTTGCCCACCTAGGCTGCAAAAAAGTGTCACACATCTGGTATCCCCGTACTCAGGAGAAGTTGAGGAATGTGTTTTGGGGTGTCTTTTTACATATACCCATGCTGGGTGAGATAAATATCTTGGTCAAATGACAACTTTGTATAAAAAAATGGGAAAAGTTGTCTTTTGCCAAGATATTTCTCTCACCCAGCATGGGTATATATAAAATGACACCCCAAAACACATTCCCCACCTTCTCCTGAGTACGGAGATACCAGATGTGTGACACTTTTTTGCAGCCTAGGTGGGCAAAGGGGCCCATATTCCAAAGAGCACCTTTCGGATTTCACAGGTCATTTTTTACAGAATTTGATTTCAAACTCCTTACCACACATTTGGGCCCCTAGAATGCCAGGGCAGTATAACTACCCCACAAGTGACCCCATTTTGGAAAGAAGAGACCCCAAGGTATTCGCTGATGGGCATAGTGAGTTCATAGAACTTTTTATTTTTTGTCACAAGTTAGTGGAATATGAGACTTTGTAAGAAAAAAAAAAAAAAAAAAAAAATCATAATTTTCCGCTAACTTGTGACAAAAAATAAAAAGTTCTATGAACTCACTATGCCCATCAGCGAATACCTTAGGGTGTGTACTTTCAGAAATGGGGTCATTTGTGGGGTGTTTGTACTGTCTGGGCATTGTAGAACCTCAGGAAACATGACAGGTGCTCAGAAAGTCAGAGCTGCTTCAAAAAGCGGAAATTCACATTTTTGTACCATAGTTTGTAAACGCTATAACTTTTACCCAAACCATTTTTTTTTTACCCAAACATTTTTTTTTTATCAAAGACATGTAGAACTATAAATTTAGAGCAAAATTTCTATATGGATGTCGTTTTTTTTTGCAAAATTTTACTACTGAAAGTGAAAAATGTCATTTTTTTGCAAAAAAATCGTTAAATTTCGATTAATAACAAAAAAAGTAAAAATGTCAGCAGCAATGAAATACCACCAAATGAAAACTCTATTAGTGAGAAGAAAAGGAGGTAAAATTCATTTGGGTGGTAAGTTGCATGACCGAGCAATAAACGGTGAAAGTAGTGTAGGTCAGAAGTGTAAAAAGTGGCCTGGTCTTTCAGGGTGTTTAAGCACTGGGGGCTGAGGTGGTTAACAGAGTTGTCATTTCAATGGATAAGAAATGTTGGGAAGGGTTTGGATTGCAACCACAGTAGTCAGCATGGACGAAGTCTAGTCTCTAAACACTATTGTTTAAAGCTGCATTAAAATTCTGGGTTAGAACCTACTTTTGGATTCCTGGAGCAGGTAGGGCAGTTGCAGAGGTGCTAAGTACATTGAGTACTAGCACAGAACTTTAATTGGACAACAGGTACATTCTCATTGTACATCTCCAAAAATACATAAAAGGTATGCTATCTCATGATAGGTGTTGAGTTGCAGATGCTAAACTAATCTTCTCCTTCATTGCAGTGGCCAAAAAGCAAAAGCCAGAAAAGACATTGCTCCGTCGGTGACTGCTCCCTTCCCCCATGTTGCAACAGGGGGCAAAGAGGGGTACTCTCGAAGTTCATATGGCCATACCGTCAGAAATAGATAAAAAGGTTTTTTGTGTTTTGGGCCTGCTATTAGTCGCTGGACAGTATTCCAATCTGCACAGAAATGCAATTTTTCCGTCAAACAAATCTTTCCATAAACTGACACCTTCGTTTGACACAAACAAAAACGCGCCCTTACCTGTGGATTGGCACCATACCTGTTGATGTGCATGGATCCACACCTGATTGAAGAATGAGGAATCATGGCTGCTGCCAGGGATTAAAACAGCAAGGGCCCTTTGTGGTGTCATCATCCATGGATGCTGAAGGAATCCATTATGACACGCTCAGTGTTCCGGCTATTGAAATTTTCATGGAGGCTGCCATATTGATTTTCTGGAGGCAGCCATTGTGATTTGCAGTTAAACAGAGCTGTCATTTCAATGGATAAGAAATGTTGGGAAGGGTTTGGCTTGCAACCACAGAAGTCAGCATGGACGAAGCCTAGCTTCTGAGCACTATTGTTTAAAGCTGCATTAAAATACTGGGTTAGAACCTACTTTTGGATTCCTGGAGCAGATAGGGCAGTTGCAGAGGTGCTAAGTACATTGAGTACTAGCACAGAACTTTGATTGGACAACAGGCGCATTCAAATTTTGCCAGCTACAAAAATCCATAAAAGATATGGTATCTCATGAGAGGTGGTGAGTTGCAGACGCTACACTGATCTGCACCTGCATTGCAGTGGCCAAAAGCAAGAACCAGAAAAGGCATAGCTCCGTCGGTGGCTGCTTCCTTCCTCCAAGTTGCAACAGCGGATAAATAGAGGTACTCTTGGATTTCATTTGGCCATACCGTCAGAAACAGATAAGAAGGTTTTTGTATTCTGGGCCTGCTAATAGATGCTGGACAGTAATCCAATCTGCACAGAAATGCCATTTTTCCGTCAAACAAATCTTTCCATAAAATGACACCTTCGTTTCACATAAACAAAAACGCGCCCTTACCTGTGGATTATATTTTCAATTGGTCATAGACCACTAATTGTCTCTAGGTTGACACGTGCTCTGGGTTAGCAGTATTAAAATTTAACATTTATTATGTACCCATAAAATAATACAAGAACTCACACATTAAAATTATCAGTGGTGCCTGTCTTATTGCACAATTCTGTGGTGTAGTTGTACTGATTGGCTACTAGGGGGCGCTAAAGCTCTGTTCTCTAATAATATCTGTGGTCTAATTTTCCTAGGGGTCACAGTTATTTGTGTTGCGCACTGTTCATTCCACAGTGCGCTCCTTTACCTAAGAGCGTCCTCCCTAGGCACTAAGTACTGCTATACGTATCAAACGCTTTGGCTCGACATGGCACTTCACTGCCTAAAATCACATATACAACACTCTGCCCCCCTACCTGTGGATTGGCACCATACCTGTTGATGTGCATGGATCCACATCTGATTGAAGAATGAAGAATCATGGCTGCTGCTAGGGATTAAAACAGCAAGGGCCCTTTGTGGTGTCATCATCCATGGATGCTGAAGGGTTCCATTATGACACGCTCAGTGTTCCGTCTATTGAAATTTTCATGAAAGCTGCCATATTGATTTTCTGGAGGCAGCCATTGTGATTTGCAGTTAAACAGAGCTGTCATTTCAATGGATAAGAAATGTTGGGAAGGGTTTGGATTGCAATAACAGAAGTCAGCATAGACGAAGCCTAGTTTCTGAGGACTATTGTTTAAAGCTACATTAAAATACTGGGTTAGAACCTACTTTTGGATTCCTGGAGCAGGTAGGGCAGTTGCAGAGGTGCTAAGTACACTGAGTACTAGCACAGAACTTTGATTGGACAACAGGTGCATTCTCATTGTGCCAGCTACAAAAATACATAAAAGATATGGTATCTCATGAGAGGTGGTGAGTTGCAGACGCTACACTGATCTGCACCTGCATTGCAGTGGCCAAAAAGCAAAAGCCAGAAATGACATTGCTTCTTCAGTGACTGCTACCTTCCCCCATGTTGAAACAGGGGGTAAAGAGGGGTACTATCGAAGTTCATATAGCCATACCGTCAGAAACAGATAAGAAGGTTTTTGTGTTTTGGGCCTGCTAATAGTCGCTGGACAGTATTCTAATTTGCACAGAAATGCTATTTTTCCGTCAAACAAATTTTTCCATAAACTGACACCTTCGTTTGACAATAAACAAAAATGCGCCCCTTACCTGTGGATTGGCACCATACCTGTTGATGTGCATGGATCCACACCTGATTGAAGAATGAAGAATCATGGCTGCTGCCAGGGATTAAAACAGCAGGGGCCCTTTGTGGTGTCATTATCCATGGATGCTGAAGGGTTCTATTATGACACGCTCAGTGTTCCATCAATTGAATTTTTCATGGAGGCTGCCATATTGATTTTCTAAAGGCAGCCATTGTGATTTGCAGTTAAACAGAGCTGTCATTTCAATGGATAAGAAATGTTGGGAAGGGTTGGGATTGCAACCACAGATGTCAGCATGGACGAAGCCTAGTTTCTGAGGACTATTGTTTAAAGCTACTTTAAAATACTGGGTTAGAACCTACTTTTGGATTCCTGGAGCAGGTAGGGCAGTTGCAGAGGTGCTAAGTACATTGAGTACTAGCACAGAACTTTGATTGGACAACAGGCACATTCTAATTTTGCCAGCTACAAAAATCCATAAAAGATATGGTATCTCATGTGAGGTGGTGAGTTGCAGACGCTACACTGATCTGCACCTGCATTGCAGTGGCCAAAAAGCAAGAACCAGAAAAGAAATAGCTCCGTCGGTGGCTGCTTCCTTCCTCCACGTTGCAACAGCGGATAAAGAGATGTACTCTTGGAGTTCATATGGCCATACCGTCAGAAACAGATAAGAAGGTTTTTGTGTTTTGGGCCTGGTAATAGTCGCTGGATAGTATTCTAATTTGCACAAAAATGCAATTTTTCCTTCAAACAAATCTTTCCATAAACTGACACCTTCGTTTGACACAAACAAAAACGCGCCCTTACCTGTGGATTGGCACCATACCTGTTGATGTGCATGGATCCACACCTGATTGAAGAATGAGGAATCATGGCTGCTGCCAGGGATTAAAACAGCAAGGGCCCTTTGTGGTGTCATCATCCATGGATGCTGAAGGAATCCATTATGACACGCTCAGTGTTCCGGCTATTGAAATTTTCATGGAGGCTGCCATATTGATTTTCTGGAGGCAGCCGTTGTGATTTGCAGTTAAACAGAGCTGTCATTTCAATGGATAAGAAATGTTGGGAAGGGTTTGGCTTGCAACCACAGAAGTCAGCATGGACGAAGCCTAGTTTCTGAGCACTATTGTTTAAAGCTGCATTAAAATACTGGGTTAGAACCTACTTTTGGATTCCTGGAGCAGATAGGGCAGTTGCAGAGGTGCTAAGTATATTGAGTACTAGCACAGAACTTTGATTGGACAACAGGCGCATTCTAATTTTGCCAGCTACAAAAATCCATAAAAGATATGGTATCTCATGAGAGGTGGTGAGTTGCAGACGCTACACTGATCTGCACCTGCATTGCAGTGGCCAAAAATGCAAGAACCAGAAAAGAAATAGCTCCGTCGGTGGCTGCTTCCTTCCTCCACGTTGCAACAGCGGATAAAGAGATGTTCTCTTGGAGTTCATATGGCCATACCGTCAGAAACAGATAAGAAGGTTTTTGTGTTTTGGGCCTGCTAATAGTCGCTGGACAGTATTCTAATTTGCACAGAAATGCAATTTTTCCGTCAAACAAATCTTTCCATAAACTGACACCTTCGTTTGACACAAACAAAAACGCGCCCTTACCTGTGGATTGGCACCATACCTGTTGATGTGCATGGATCCACACCTGATTGAAGAATGAAGAATCATGGCTGCTGCCAGGGATTAAAACAGCAAGGGCCCTTTGTGGTCTCATCATCCATGGATGCTGAAGGGTTCCATTATGACACGCTCAGTGTTCCGTCTATTGAAATTTTCATGGAGGTTGCCATATTGATTTTCTGGAGGCAGCCATTGTTATTTCCAGTTAAACAGAGCTGTCATTTCAATGGATAAGAAATGTTGGGAAGGGTTGGGATTGCAACCACAGATGTCAGCATGGACGAAGCCTAGTTTCTGAGGACTATTGTTTAAAGCTGCATTAAAATACTGGGTTAGAGCCTACTTTTGGTTTCCTGGAGCAGGTAGGGCAGTTGCAGAGGTGCTAAGTACATTGAGTACTAGCACAGAACTTTGATTGGACAACAGGCGCATTCAAATTTTGCCAGCTACAAAAATCCATAAAAGATATGGTATCTCATGAGAGGTGGTGAGTTGCAGACGCTACACTGATCTGCACCTGCATTGCAGTGGCCAAAAAGCAAGAACCAGAAAAGGCATAGCTCCGTCGGTGGCTGCTTCCTTCCTCCAAGTTGCAACAGCGGATAAATAGAGATACTCTTGGATTTCATTTGGCCATAACGTCAGAAACAGATAAGAAGGTTTTTGTATTCTGGGCCTGCTAATAGATGCTAAACAGTAATCCAATCTGCACAGAAATGCAATTTTTCCGTCAAACAAATCTTTCCATAAAATGACACCTTCGTTTCACATAAACAAAAACGCGCACTTACCTGTGGATTGGCACCATACCTGTTGATGTGCATGGATCCACATCTGATTGAAAAAGGAAGAATCATGGCTGCTGCAAGGATTAAAACAGCAAGGACCCTTTGTGGTGTCATCATCCATGGATGCTGAAGGAGGGTTCCATTATGACACGCTCAGTGTTTTCCATCTATTGAAATTTTCATGGAGGCTGCCATATTGATTTTCTGGAGGCAGCCATTTTGATTTGCAGTTTAACAGAGTTGTCATTTCAATGGATAAGAAATGTTGGGAAGGGTTTGGATTGCAACCACAGTAGTCAGCATGGACGAAGTCTAGTCTCTAAACACTATTGTTTAAAGCTGCATTAAAATTCTGGGTTAGAACCTACTTTTGGATTCCTGGAGCAGGTAGGGCAGTTGCAGAGGTGCTAAGTACATTGAGTACTAGCACAGAACTTTAATTGGACAACAGGTACATTCTCATTGTACATCTCCAAAAATACATAAAAGGTATGTTATCTCATGATAGGTGTTGAGTTGCAGATGCTAAACTAATCTTCTCCTTCATTGCAGTGGCCAAAAAGCAAAAGCCAGAAAAGACATTGCTCCGTCGGTGACTGCTCCCTTCCCCCATGTTGCAACAGGGGGCAAAGAGGGGTACTCTCGAAGTTCATATGGCCATACCGTCAGAAATAGATAAAAAGGTTTTTGTGTTTTGGGCCTGCTATTAGTCGCTGGACAGTATTCCAATCTGCACAGAAATGCAATTTTTCCGTCAAACAAATCTTTCCATAAACTGACACCTTCGTTTGACACAAACAAAAACGCGCCCTTACCTGTGGATTGGCACCATACCTGTTGATGTGCATGGATCCACACCTGATTGAAGAATGAGGAATCATGGCTGCTGCCAGGGATTAAAACAGCAAGGGCCCTTTGTGGTGTCATCATCCATGGATGCTGAAGGAATCCATTATGACACGCTCAGTGTTCCGGCTATTGAAATTTTCATGGAGGCTGCCATATTGATTTTCTGGAGGCAGCCATTGTGATTTGCAGTTAAACAGAGCTGTCATTTCAATGGATAAGAAATGTTGGGAAGGGTTTGGCTTGCAACCGCAGAAGTCAGCATGGACGAAGCCTAGTTTCTGAGCACTATTGTTTAAAGCTGCATTAAAATACTGGGTTAGAACCTACTTTTGGATTCCTTGAGCAGATAGGGCAGTTGCAGAGGTGCTAAGTACATTGAGTACTAGCACAGAACTTTGATTGGACAACAGGCGCATTCTAATTTTGCCAGCTACAAAAATCCATAAAAGATATGGTATCTCATGAGAGGTGGTGAGTTGCAGACGCTACACTGATCTGCACCTGCATTGCAGTGGCCAAAAATGCAAGAACCAGAAAAGAAATAGCTCCGTCGGTGGCTGCTTCCTTCCTCCACGTTGCAACAGCGGATAATGAGATGTTCTCTTGGAGTTCATATGGCCATACCGTCAGAAACAGATAAGAAGGTTTTTGTGTTTTGGGCCTGCTAATAGTCGCTGGACAGTATTCTAATTTGCACAGAAATGCAATTTTTCCATCAAACAAATCTTATTATAAACTGACACCTTCGTTTGACACAAACAAAAACGCGCCCTTACCTGTGGATTGGCACCATACCTGTTGATGTGCATGAATCCACACCTGATTGAAGAATGAAGAATCATGGCTGCTGCCAGGGATTAAAACAGCAAGGGCCCTTTGTGGTCTCATCATCCATGGATGCTGAAGGGTTCCATTATGACACGCTCAGTGTTCCGTCTATTGAAATTTTCATGGAGGTTGCCATATTGATTTTCTGGAGGCAGCCATTGTTATTTCCAGTTAAACAGAGCTGTCATTTCAATGGATAAGAAATGTTGGGAAGGGTTTGGATTGCAACCACAGAAGTCAGCATGGACGAAGCCTAGTTTCTGAGGACTATTGTTTAAAGCTACATTAAAATACTGGGTTAGAACCTACTTTTGGATTCCTGGAGCAGGTAGGGCAGTTGCAGAGGTGCTAAGTACACTGAGTACTAGCACAGAACTTTGATTGGACAACAGGTGCATTCTCATTGTGCCAGCTACAAAAATACATAAAAGATATGATATCTAATAAGAGGTGGTGAGTTGCAGACGCTACACTGATCTGCACCTGCATTGCAGTGGCCAAAAAGCAAAAGCCAGAAATGACATTGCTTCTTCGGTGACTGCTACCTTCCCCCATGTTGAAACAGAGGGTAAAGAGGGGTACTATCGAAGTTCATATGGCCATACCGTCAGAAACAGATAAGAAGGTTTTTGTGTTTTGGGCCTGCTAATAGTCGCTGGACAGTATTCTAATTTGCACAGAAATGCAATTTTTCCGTCAAACATATTTTTCCATAAACTGACACCTTCGTTTGACAATAAACAAAAACACGCCCATACCTGTGGATTGGCACCATACCTGTTGATGTGCATGGATCCACACCTGATTGAAGAATGAAGAATCATGGCTGCTGCCAGGGATTAAAACAGCAGGGGCCCTTTGTGGTGTCATTATCCATGGATGCTAAAGGGTTCTATTATGACACGCTCAGTGTTCCATCAATTGAATTTTTCATGGAGGCTGCCATATTGATTTTCTAAAGGCAGCCATTGTGATTTGCAGTTAAACAGAGCTGTCATTTCAATGGATAAGAAATGTTGGGAAGGGTTGGGATTGCAACCACAGAAGTCAGCATGGACGAAGCCTAGTTTCTGAGGACTATTGTTTAAAGCTACTTTAAAATACTGGGTTAGAACCTACTTTTGGATTCCTGGAGCAGGTAGGGCAGTTGCAGAGGTGCTAAGTACATTGAGTACTAGCACAGAACTTTGATTGGACAACAGGCACATTCTAATTTTGCCATCTACAAAAATCCATAAAAGATATGGTATCTCATGAGAGGTGGTGAGTTGCAGACGCTACACTGATCTGCACCTGCATTGCAGTGGCCAAAAATGCAAGAACCAGAAAAGAAATAGCTCCGTCGGTGGCTGCTTCCTTCCTCCAAGTTGCAACAGCGGATAAAGAGATGTTCTCTTGGAGTTCATATGGCCATACCGTCAGAAACAGATAAGAAGGTTTTTGTGTTTTGGGCCTGCTAATAGTCGCTGGACAGTATTCTAATTTGTACAGAAATGCAATTTTTCCGTCAAACAAATCTTTCCATAAACTGACACCTTCGTTTGACACAAACAAAAATGCGCCCTTACCTGTGGATTGGCACCATACCTGTTGATGTGCATGGATCCACACCTGATTGAAGAATGAAGAATCATGACTGCTGCCAGGGATTAAAACAGCAAGGGCCCTTTGTGGTCTCATCATCCATGGATGCTGAAGGGTTCCATTATGACACGCTCAGTGTTCCGTCTATTGAAATTTTCATGGAGGTTGCCATATTGATTTTCTGGAGGCAGCCATTGTTATTTCCAGTTAAACAGAGCTGTCATTTCAAAGGATAAGAAATGTTGGGAAGGGTTTGGATTGCAACCACAGAGGTCAGCATGGACGAAGCCTAGTTTCTGAGGACTATTGTTTAAAGCTGCATTAAAATACTGGGTTAGAGCCTACTTTTGGTTTCCTGGAGCAGGTAGGGCAGTTGCAGAGGTGCTAAGTACATTGAGTACTAGCACAGAACTTTGATTGGACAACAGGCGCATTCAAATTTTGCCAGCTACAAAAATCCATAAAAGATATGGTATCTCATGAGAGGTGGTGATTTGCAGACGCTACACTGATCTGCACCTGCATTGCAGTGGCCAAAAAGCAAGAACCAGAAAAGGCATAGCTCCGTCGGTGGCTGCTTCCTTCCTCCAAGTTGCAACAGCGGATAAATAGAGGTACTCTTGGATTTCATTTGGCCATACCGTCAGAAACAGATAAGAAGGTTTTTGTATTCTGGGCCTGCTAATAGATGCTAAACAGTAATCCAATCTGCACAGAAATGCAATTTTTCCGTCAAACAAATCTTTCCATAAAATGACACCTTCGTTTCGCATAAACAAAAACGCGCCCTTACCTGTGGATTGGCACCATACCTGTTGATGTGCATGGATCCACACCTGATTGAAGAATGAGGAATCATGGCTGCTGCCAGGGATTAAAACAGCAAGGGCCTTTTGTGGTGTCATCATCCATGGATGCTGAAGGAATCCATTATGACACGCTCAGTGTTCCGGCTATTGAAATTTTCATGGAGGCTGCCATATTGATTTTCTGGAGGCAGCCATTGTGATTTGCAGTTAAACAGAGCTGTCATTTCAATGGATAAGAAATGTTGGGAAGGGTTTGGCTTGCAACCACAGAAGTCAGCATGGACGAAGCCTAGTTTCTGAGCACTATTGTTTAAAGCTGCATTAAAATACTGGGTTAGAACCTACTTTTGGATTCCTGGAGCAGATAGGGCAGTTGCAGAGGTGCTAAGTACATTGAGTACTAGCACAGAACTTTGATTGGACAACAGGCGCATTCTAATTTTGCCAGCTACAAAAATCCATAAAAGATATGGTATCTCATGAGAGGTGGTTAGTTGCAGACGCTACACTGATCTGCACCTGCATTGCAGTGGCCAAAAATGCAAGAACCAGAAAAGAAATAGCTCCGTCGGTGGCTCCTTCTTTCCTCCACGTTGCAACAGCGGATAAAGAGATGTTCTCTTGGAGTTCATATGGCCATACCGTCAGAAACAGATAAGAAGGTTTTTGTGTTTTGGGCCTGCTAATAGTCGCTGGACAGTATTCTAATTTGTACAGAAATGCAATTTTTCCGTCAAACAAATCTTTCCATAAACTGACACCTTCGTTTGACACAAACAAAAACGCGCCCTTACCTGTGGATTGGCACCATACCTGTTGATGTGCATGGATCCACACCTGATTGAAGAATGAAGAATCATGACTGCTGCCAGGGATTAAAACAGCAAGGGCCCTTTGTGGTCTCATCATCCATGGATGCTGAAGGGTTCCATTATGACACGCTCAGTGTTCCGTCTATTGAAATTTTCATGAAGGTTGCCATATTGATTTTCTGGAGATAGCCATTGTTATTTGCAGTTAAACAGAGCTGTCATTTCAATGGATAAGAAATGTTGGGAAGGGTTTAGATTGCAACCACAGAAAACAGCATGGACGAAGCCTAGTTTCTGAGGACTATTGTTTAAAGCTGCATTAAAATACTGGGTTAGAACCTACTTTTGGATTCCTGGAGCAGGTAGGGCAGTTGCAGAGGTGCTAAGTACACTGAGTACTAGCACAGAACTTTGATTGGACAACAGGTGCATTCTCATTGTGCCAGCTACAAAAATACATAAAAGATATGATATCTCATGAGAGGTGGTGAGTTGCAGACGCTACACTGATCTGCACCTGCATTGCAGTGGCCAAAAAGCAAAAGCCAGAAATGACATTGCTTCTTCGGTGACTGCTACCTTCCCCCATGTTGAAACAGAGGGTAAAGAGGGGTACTATCGAAGTTCATATGGCCATACCGTCAGAAACAGATAAGAAGGTTTTTGTGTTTTGGGCCTGCTAATAGTCGCTGGACAGTATTCTAATTTGCACAGAAATGCAATTTTTCCGTCAAACATATTTTTCCATAAACTGACACCTTCGTTTGACAATAAACAAAAACACGCCCATACCTGTGGATTGGCACCATACCTGTTGATGTGCATGGATCCACACCTGATTGAAGAATGAAGAATCATGGCTGCTGCCAGGGATTAAAACAGCAGGGGCCCTTTGTGGTGTCATTATCCATGGATGCTAAAGGGTTCTATTATGACACGCTCAGTGTTCCATCAATTGAATTTTTCATGGAGGCTGCCATATTGATTTTCTAAAGGCAGCCATTGTGATTTGCAGTTAAACAGAGCTGTCATTTCAATGGATAAGAAATGTTGGGAAGGGTTGGGATTGCAACCACAGAAGTCAGCATGGACGAAGCCTAGTTTCTGAGGACTATTGTTTAAAGCTACTTTAAAATACTGGGTTAGAACCTACTTTTGGATTCCTGGAGCAGGTAGGGCAGTTGCAGAGGTGCTAAGTACATTGAGTACTAGCACAGAACTTTGATTGGACAACAGGCACATTCTAATTTTGCCATCTACAAAAATCCATAAAAGATATGGTATCTCATGAGAGGTGGTGAGTTGCAGACGCTACACTGATCTGCACCTGCATTGCAGTGGCCAAAAATGCAAGAACCAGAAAAGAAATAGCTCCGTCGGTGGCTGCTTCCTTCCTCCAAGTTGCAACAGCGGATAAAGAGATGTTCTCTTGGAGTTCATATGGCCATACCGTCAGAAACAGATAAGAAGGTTTTTGTGTTTTGGGCCTGCTAATAGTCGCTGGACAGTATTCTAATTTGCACAGAAATGCAATTTTTCCGTCAAACAAATCTTTCCATAAACTGACACCTTCGTTTGACACAAACAAAAATGCGCCCTTACCTGTGGATTGGCACCATACCTGTTGATGTGCATGGATCCACACCTGATTGAAGAATGAAGAATCATGGCTGCTGCCAGGGATTAAAACAGCAAGGGCCCTTTGTGGTCTCATCATCCATGGATGCTGAAGGGTTCCATTATGACACGCTCAGTGTTCCGTCTATTGAAATTTTCATGGAGGTTGCCATATTGATTTTCTGGAGGCAGCCATTGTTATTTCCAGTTAAACAGAGCTGTCATTTCAAAGGATAAGAAATATTGGGAAGGGTTTGGATTGCAACCACAGAAGTCAGCATGGACGAAGCCTAGTTTCTGAGGACTATTGTTTAAAGCTGCATTAAAATACTGGGTTAGAGCCTACTTTTGGTTTCCTGGAGCAGGTAGGGCAGTTGCAGAGGTGCTAAGTACATTGAGTACTAGCACAGAACTTTGATTGGACAACAGGCGCATTCAAATTTTGCCAGCTACAAAAATCCATAAAAGATATGGTATCTCATGAGAGGTGGTGATTTGCAGACGCTACACTGATCTGCACCTGCATTGCAGTGGCCAAAAAGCAAGAACCAGAAAAGGCATAGCTCCGTCGGTGGCTGCTTCCTTCCTCCAAGTTGCAACAGCGGATAAATAGAGGTACTCTTGGATTTCATTTGGCCATACCGTCAGAAACAGATAAGAAGGTTTTTGTATTCTGGGCCTGCTAATAGATGCTAAACAGTAATCCAATCTGCACAGAAATGCAATTTTTCCGTCAAACAAATCTTTCCATAAAATGACACCTTCGTTTCGCATAAACAAAAACGCGCCCTTACCTGTGGATTGGCACCATACCTGTTGATGTGCATGGATCCACACCTGATTGAAGAATGAGGAATCATGGCTGCTGCCAGGGATTAAAACAGCAAGGGCCTTTTGTGGTGTCATCATCCATGGATGCTGAAGGAATCCATTATGACACGCTCAGTGTTCCGGCTATTGAAATTTTCATGGAGGCTGCCATATTGATTTTCTGGAGGCAGCCATTGTGATTTGCAGTTAAACAGAGCTGTCATTTCAATGGATAAGAAATGTTGGGAAGGGTTTGGCTTGCAACCACAGAAGTCAGCATGGACGAAGCCTAGTTTCTGAGCACTATTGTTTAAAGCTGCATTAAAATACTGGGTTAGAACCTACTTTTGGATTCCTGGAGCAGATAGGGCAGTTGCAGAGGTGCTAAGTACATTGAGTACTAGCACAGAACTTTGATTGGACAACAGGCGCATTCTAATTTTGCCAGCTACAAAAATCCATAAAAGATATGGTATCTCATGAGAGGTGGTTAGTTGCAGACGCTACACTGATCTGCACCTGCATTGCAGTGGCCAAAAATGCAAGAACCAGAAAAGAAATAGCTCCGTCGGTGGCTCCTTCTTTCCTCCACGTTGCAACAGCGGATAAAGAGATGTTCTCTTGGAGTTCATATGGCCATACCGTCAGAAACAGATAAGAAGGTTTTTGTGTTTTGGGCCTGCTAATAGTCGCTGGACAGTATTCTAATTTGTACAGAAATGCAATTTTTCCGTCAAACAAATCTTTCCATAAACTGACACCTTCGTTTGACACAAACAAAAACGCGCCCTTACCTGTGGATTGGCACCATACCTGTTGATGTGCATGGATCCACACCTGATTGAAGAATGAAGAATCATGACTGCTGCCAGGGATTAAAACAGCAAGGGCCCTTTGTGGTCTCATCATCCATGGATGCTGAAGGGTTCCATTATGACACGCTCAGTGTTCCGTCTATTGAAATTTTCATGAAGGTTGCCATATTGATTTTCTGGAGATAGCCATTGTTATTTGCAGTTAAACAGAGCTGTCATTTCAATGGATAAGAAATGTTGGGAAGGGTTTAGATTGCAACCACAGAAAACAGCATGGACGAAGCCTAGTTTCTGAGGACTATTGTTTAAAGCTGCATTAAAATACTGGGTTAGAACCTACTTTTGGATTCCTGGAGCAGGTAGGGCAGTTGCAGAGGTGCTAAGTACACTGAGTACTAGCACAGAACTTTGATTGGACAACAGGTGCATTCTCATTGTGCCAGCTACAAAAATACATAAAAGATATGATATCTCATGAGAGGTGGTGAGTTGCAGACGCTACACTGATCTGCACCTGCATTGCAGTGGCCAAAAAGCAAAAGCCAGAAATGACATTGCTTCTTCGGTGACTGCTACCTTCCCCCATGTTGAAACAGAGGGTAAAGAGGGGTACTATCGAAGTTCATATGGCCATACCGTCAGAAACAGATAAGAAGGTTTTTGTGTTTTGGGCCTGCTAATAGTCGCTGGACAGTATTCTAATTTGCACAGAAATGCAATTTTTCCGTCAAACATATTTTTCCATAAACTGACACCTTCGTTTGACAATAAACAAAAACACGCCCATACCTGTGGATTGGCACCATACCTGTTGATGTGCATGGATCCACACCTGATTGAAGAATGAAGAATCATGGCTGCTGCCAGGGATTAAAACAGCAGGGGCCCTTTGTGGTGTCATTATCCATGGATGCTAAAGGGTTCTATTATGACACGCTCAGTGTTCCATCAATTGAATTTTTCATGGAGGCTGCCATATTGATTTTCTAAAGGCAGCCATTGTGATTTGCAGTTAAACAGAGCTGTCATTTCAATGGATAAGAAATGTTGGGAAGGGTTGGGATTGCAACCACAGAAGTCAGCATGGACGAAGCCTAGTTTCTGAGGACTATTGTTTAAAGCTACTTTAAAATACTGGGTTAGAACCTACTTTTGGATTCCTGGAGCAGGTAGGGCAGTTGCAGAGGTGCTAAGTACATTGAGTACTAGCACAGAACTTTGATTGGACAACAGGCACATTCTAATTTTGCCATCTACAAAAATCCATAAAAGATATGGTATCTCATGAGAGGTGGTGAGTTGCAGACGCTACACTGATCTGCACCTGCATTGCAGTGGCCAAAAATGCAAGAACCAGAAAAGAAATAGCTCCGTCGGTGGCTGCTTCCTTCCTCCAAGTTGCAACAGCGGATAAAGAGATGTTCTCTTGGAGTTCATATGGCCATACCGTCAGAAACAGATAAGAAGGTTTTTGTGTTTTGGGCCTGCTAATAGTCGCTGGACAGTATTCTAATTTGCACAGAAATGCAATTTTTCCGTCAAACAAATCTTTCCATAAACTGACACCTTCGTTTGACACAAACAAAAATGCGCCCTTACCTGTGGATTGGCACCATACCTGTTGATGTGCATGGATCCACACCTGATTGAAGAATGAAGAATCATGGCTGCTGCCAGGGATTAAAACAGCAAGGGCCCTTTGTGGTCTCATCATCCATGGATGCTGAAGGGTTCCATTATGACACGCTCAGTGTTCCGTCTATTGAAATTTTCATGGAGGTTGCCATATTGATTTTCTGGAGGCAGCCATTGTTATTTCCAGTTAAACAGAGCTGTCATTTCAAAGGATAAGAAATATTGGGAAGGGTTTGGATTGCAACCACAGAAGTCAGCATGGACGAAGCCTAGTTTCTGAGGACTATTGTTTAAAGCTGCATTAAAATACTGGGTTAGAGCCTACTTTTGGTTTCCTGGAGCAGGTAGGGCAGTTGCAGAGGTGCTAAGTACATTGAGTACTAGCACAGAACTTTGATTGGACAACAGGCGCATTCAAATTTTGCCAGCTACAAAAATCCATAAAAGATATGGTATCTCATGAGAGGTGGTGATTTGCAGACGCTACACTGATCTGCACCTGCATTGCAGTGGCCAAAAAGCAAGAACCAGAAAAGGCATAGCTCCGTCGGTGGCTG
The DNA here is from genome assembly GCF_905171765.1 of Bufo bufo. Classification (NCBI taxonomy): domain Eukaryota; kingdom Metazoa; phylum Chordata; class Amphibia; order Anura; family Bufonidae; genus Bufo; species Bufo bufo. The sequence continues at coordinate 29,281 of NW_024400338.1, forward strand.
CTTCCTTCCTCCAAGTTGCAACAGCGGATAAATAGAGGTACTCTTGGATTTCATTTGGCCATACCGTCAGAAACAGATAAGAAGGTTTTTGTATTCTGGGCCTGCTAATAGATGCTAAACAGTAATCCAATCTGCACAGAAATGCAATTTTTCCGTCAAACAAATCTTTCCATAAAATGACACCTTCGTTTCGCATAAACAAAAACGCGCCCTTACCTGTGGATTGGCACCATACCTGTTGATGTGCATGGATCCACACCTGATTGAAGAATGAGGAATCATGGCTGCTGCCAGGGATTAAAACAGCAAGGGCCTTTTGTGGTGTCATCATCCATGGATGCTGAAGGAATCCATTATGACACGCTCAGTGTTCCGGCTATTGAAATTTTCATGGAGGCTGCCATATTGATTTTCTGGAGGCAGCCATTGTGATTTGCAGTTAAACAGAGCTGTCATTTCAATGGATAAGAAATGTTGGGAAGGGTTTGGCTTGCAACCACAGAAGTCAGCATGGACGAAGCCTAGTTTCTGAGCACTATTGTTTAAAGCTGCATTAAAATACTGGGTTAGAACCTACTTTTGGATTCCTGGAGCAGATAGGGCAGTTGCAGAGGTGCTAAGTACATTGAGTACTAGCACAGAACTTTGATTGGACAACAGGCGCATTCTAATTTTGCCAGCTACAAAAATCCATAAAAGATATGGTATCTCATGAGAGGTGGTTAGTTGCAGACGCTACACTGATCTGCACCTGCATTGCAGTGGCCAAAAATGCAAGAACCAGAAAAGAAATAGCTCCGTCGGTGGCTCCTTCTTTCCTCCACGTTGCAACAGCGGATAAAGAGATGTTCTCTTGGAGTTCATATGGCCATACCGTCAGAAACAGATAAGAAGGTTTTTGTGTTTTGGGCCTGCTAATAGTCGCTGGACAGTATTCTAATTTGTACAGAAATGCAATTTTTCCGTCAAACAAATCTTTCCATAAACTGACACCTTCGTTTGACACAAACAAAAACGCGCCCTTACCTGTGGATTGGCACCATACCTGTTGATGTGCATGGATCCACACCTGATTGAAGAATGAAGAATCATGACTGCTGCCAGGGATTAAAACAGCAAGGGCCCTTTGTGGTCTCATCATCCATGGATGCTGAAGGGTTCCATTATGACACGCTCAGTGTTCCGTCTATTGAAATTTTCATGGAGGTTGCCATATTGATTTTCTGGAGGCAGCCATTGTTATTTGCAGTTAAACAGAGCTGTCATTTCAATGGATAAGAAATGTTGGGAAGGGTTTGGATTGCAACCACAGAAGTCAGCATGGACGAAGCCTAGTTTCTGAGGACTATTGTTTAAAGCTGCATTAAAATACTGGGTTAGAACCTACTTTTGGATTCCTGGAGCAGGTAGGGCAGTTGCAGAGGTGCTAAGTACACTGAGTACTAGCACAGAACTTTGATTGGACAACAGGTGCATTCTCATTGTGCCAGCTACAAAAATACATAAAAGATATGATATCTCATGAGAGGTGGTGAGTTGCAGACGCTACACTGATCTGCACCTGCATTGCAGTGGCCAAAAAGCAAAAGCCAGAAATGACATTGCTTCTTCGGTGACTGCTACCTTCCCCCATGTTGAAACAGAGGGTAAAGAGGGGTACTATCGAAGTTCATATGGCCATACCGTCAGAAACAGATAAGAAGGTTTTTGTGTTTTGGGCCTGCTAATAGTCGCTGGACAGTATTCTAATTTGCACAGAAATGCAATTTTTCCGTCAAACATATTTTTCCATAAACTGACACCTTCGTTTGACAATAAACAAAAACACGCCCATACCTGTGGATTGGCACCATACCTGTTGATGTGCATGGATCCACACCTGATTGAAGAATGAAGAATCATGGCTGCTGCCAGGGATTAAAACAGCAGGGGCCCTTTGTGGTGTCATTATCCATGGATGCTAAAGGGTTCTATTATGACACGCTCAGTGTTCCATCAATTGAATTTTTCATGGAGGCTGCCATATTGATTTTCTAAAGGCAGCCATTGTGATTTGCAGTTAAACAGAGCTGTCATTTCAATGGATAAGAAATGTTGGGAAGGGTTGGGATTGCAACCACAGAAGTCAGCATGGACGAAGCCTAGTTTCTGAGGACTATTGTTTAAAGCTACTTTAAAATACTGGGTTAGAACCTACTTTTGGATTCCTGGAGCAGGTAGGGCAGTTGCAGAGGTGCTAAGTACATTGAGTACTAGCACAGAACTTTGATTGGACAACAGGCACATTCTAATTTTGCCAGCTACAAAAATCCATAAAAGATATGGTATCTCATGAGAGGTGGTGAGTTGCAGACGCTACACTGATCTGCACCTGCATTGCAGTGGCCAAAAATGCAAGAACCAGAAAAGAAATAGCTCCGTCGGTGGCTGCTTCCTTCCTCCAAGTTGCAACAGCGGATAAAGAGATGTTCTCTTGGAGTTCATATGGCCATACCGTCAGAAACAGATAAGAAGGTTTTTGTGTTTTGGGCCTGCTAATAGTCGCTGGACAGTATTCTAATTTGCACAGAAATGCAATTTTTCCGTCAAACAAATCTTTCCATAAACTGACACCTTCGTTTGACACAAACAAAAATGCGCCCTTACCTGTGGATTGGCACCATACCTGTTGATGTGCATGGATCCACACCTGATTGAAGAATGAAGAATCATGGCTGCTGCCAGGGATTAAAACAGCAAGGGCCCTTTGTGGTCTCATCATCCATGGATGCTGAAGGGTTCCATTATGACACGCTCAGTGTTCCGTCTATTGAAATTTTCATGGAGGTTGCCATATTGATTTTCTGGAGGCAGCCATTGTTATTTCCAGTTAAACAGAGCTGTCATTTCAAAGGATAAGAAATATTGGGAAGGGTTTGGATTGCAACCACAGAAGTCAGCATGGACGAAGCCTAGTTTCTGAGGACTATTGTTTAAAGCTGCATTAAAATACTGGGTTAGAACCTACTTTTGGTTTCCTGGAGCAGGTAGGGCAGTTGCAGAGGTGCTAAGTACATTGAGTACTAGCACAGAACTTTGATTGGACAACAGGCGCATTCAAATTTTGCCAGCTACAAAAATCCATAAAAGATATGGTATCTCATGAGAGGTGGTGATTTGCAGACGCTACACTGATCTGCACCTGCATTGCAGTGGCCAAAAAGCAAGAACCAGAAAAGGCATAGCTCCGTCGGTGGCTGCTTCCTTCCTCCAAGTTGCAACAGCGGATAAATAGAGGTACTCTTGGATTTCATTTGGCCATACCGTCAGAAACAGATAAGAAGGTTTTTGTATTCTGGGCCTGCTAATAGATGCTAAACAGTAATCCAATCTGCACAGAAATGCAATTTTTCCGTCAAACAAATCTTTCCATAAAATGACACCTTCGTTTCGCATAAACAAAAACGCGCCCTTACCTGTGGATTGGCACCATACCTGTTGATGTGCATGGATCCACACCTGATTGAAGAATGAGGAATCATGGCTGCTGCCAGGGATTAAAACAGCAAGGGCCTTTTGTGGTGTCATCATCCATGGATGCTGAAGGAATCCATTATGACACGCTCAGTGTTCCGGCTATTGAAATTTTCATGGAGGCTGCCATATTGATTTTCTGGAGGCAGCCATTGTGATTTGCAGTTAAACAGAGCTGTCATTTCAATGGATAAGAAATGTTGGGAAGGGTTTGGCTTGCAACCACAGAAGTCAGCATGGACGAAGCCTAGTTTCTGAGCACTATTGTTTAAAGCTGCATTAAAATACTGGGTTAGAACCTACTTTTGGATTCCTGGAGCAGATAGGGCAGTTGCAGAGGTGCTAAGTACATTGAGTACTAGCACAGAACTTTGATTGGACAACAGGCGCATTCTAATTTTGCCAGCTACAAAAATCCATAAAAGATATGGTATCTCATGAGAGGTGGTTAGTTGCAGACGCTACACTGATCTGCACCTGCATTGCAGTGGCCAAAAATGCAAGAACCAGAAAAGAAATAGCTCCGTCGGTGGCTCCTTCTTTCCTCCACGTTGCAACAGCGGATAAAGAGATGTTCTCTTGGAGTTCATATGGCCATACCGTCAGAAACAGATAAGAAGGTTTTTGTGTTTTGGGCCTGCTAATAGTCGCTGGACAGTATTCTAATTTGTACAGAAATGCAATTTTTCCGTCAAACAAATCTTTCCATAAACTGACACCTTCGTTTGACACAAACAAAAACGCGCCCTTACCTGTGGATTGGCACCATACCTGTTGATGTGCATGGATCCACACCTGATTGAAGAATGAAGAATCATGACTGCTGCCAGGGATTAAAACAGCAAGGGCCCTTTGTGGTCTCATCATCCATGGATGCTGAAGGGTTCCATTATGACACGCTCAGTGTTCCGTCTATTGAAATTTTCATGAAGGTTGCCATATTGATTTTCTGGAGATAGCCATTGTTATTTGCAGTTAAACAGAGCTGTCATTTCAATGGATAAGAAATGTTGGGAAGGGTTTAGATTGCAACCACAGAAAACAGCATGGACGAAGCCTAGTTTCTGAGGACTATTGTTTAAAGCTGCATTAAAATACTGGGTTAGAACCTACTTTTGGATTCCTGGAGCAGGTAGGGCAGTTGCAGAGGTGCTAAGTACACTGAGTACTAGCACAGAACTTTGATTGGACAACAGGTGCATTCTCATTGTGCCAGCTACAAAAATACATAAAAGATATGATATCTCATGAGAGGTGGTGAGTTGCAGACGCTACACTGATCTGCACCTGCATTGCAGTGGCCAAAAAGCAAAAGCCAGAAATGACATTGCTTCTTCGGTGACTGCTACCTTCCCCCATGTTGAAACAGAGGGTAAAGAGGGGTACTATCGAAGTTCATATGGCCATACCGTCAGAAACAGATAAGAAGGTTTTTGTGTTTTGGGCCTGCTAATAGTCGCTGGACAGTATTCTAATTTGCACAGAAATGCAATTTTTCCGTCAAACATATTTTTCCATAAACTGACACCTTCGTTTGACAATAAACAAAAACACGCCCATACCTGTGGATTGGCACCATACCTGTTGATGTGCATGGATCCACACCTGATTGAAGAATGAAGAATCATGGCTGCTGCCAGGGATTAAAACAGCAGGGGCCCTTTGTGGTGTCATTATCCATGGATGCTAAAGGGTTCTATTATGACACGCTCAGTGTTCCATCAATTGAATTTTTCATGGAGGCTGCCATATTGATTTTCTAAAGGCAGCCATTGTGATTTGCAGTTAAACAGAGCTGTCATTTCAATGGATAAGAAATGTTGGGAAGGGTTGGGATTGCAACCACAGAAGTCAGCATGGACGAAGCCTAGTTTCTGAGGACTATTGTTTAAAGCTACTTTAAAATACTGGGTTAGAACCTACTTTTGGATTCCTGGAGCAGGTAGGGCAGTTGCAGAGGTGCTAAGTACATTGAGTACTAGCACAGAACTTTGATTGGACAACAGGCACATTCTAATTTTGCCAGCTACAAAAATCCATAAAAGATATGGTATCTCATGAGAGGTGGTGAGTTGCAGACGCTACACTGATCTGCACCTGCATTGCAGTGGCCAAAAATGCAAGAACCAGAAAAGAAATAGCTCCGTCGGTGGCTGCTTCCTTCCTCCACGTTGCAACAGCGGATAAAGAGATGTTCTCTTGGAGTTCATATGGCCATACCGTCAGAAACAGATAAGAAGGTTTTTGTGTTTTGGGCCTGCTAATAGTCGCTGGACAGTATTCTAATTTGCACAGAAATGCAATTTTTCCGTCAAACAAATCTTTCCATAAACTGACACCTTCGTTTGACACAAACAAAAATGCGCCCTTACCTGTGGATTGGCACCATACCTGTTGATGTGCATGGATCCACACCTGATTGAAGAATGAAGAATCATGGCTGCTGCCAGGGATTAAAACAGCAAGGGCCCTTTGTGGTCTCATCATCCATGGATGCTGAAGGGTTCCATTATGACACGCTCAGTGTTCCGTCTATTGAAATTTTCATGGAGGTTGCCATATTGATTTTCTGGAGGCAGCCATTGTTATTTCCAGTTAAACAGAGCTGTCATTTCAAAGGATAAGAAATATTGGGAAGGGTTTGGATTGCAACCACAGAAGTCAGCATGGACGAAGCCTAGTTTCTGAGGACTATTGTTTAAAGCTGCATTAAAATACTGGGTTAGAGCCTACTTTTGGTTTCCTGGAGCAGGTAGGGCAGTTGCAGAGGTGCTAAGTACATTGAGTACTAGCACAGAACTTTGATTGGACAACAGGCGCATTCAAATTTTGCCAGCTACAAAAATCCATAAAAGATATGGTATCTCATGAGAGGTGGTGAGTTGCAGACGCTACACTGATCTGCACCTGCATTGCAGTGGCCAAAAAGCAAGAACCAGAAAAGGCATAGCTCCGTCGGTGGCTGCTTCCTTCCTCCAAGTTGCAACAGCGGATAAATAGAGGTACTCTTGGATTTCATTTGGCCATACCGTCAGAAACAGATAAAAAGGTTTTTGTATTCTGGGCCTGCTAATAGATGCTAAACAGTAATCCAATCTGCACAGAAATGCAATTTTTCCGTCAAACAAATCTTTCCATAAAATGACACCTTCGTTTCGCATAAACAAAAACGCGCCCTTACCTGTGGATTGGCACCATACCTGTTGATGTGCATGGATCCACACCTGATTGAAGAATGAGGAATCATGGCTGCTGCCAGGGATTAAAACAGCAAGGGCCCTTTGTGGTGTCATCATCCATGGATGCTGAAGGAATCCATTATGACACGCTCAGTGTTCCGGCTATTGAAATTTTCATGGAGGCTGCCATATTGATTTTCTGGAGGCAGCCATTGTGATTTGCAGTTAAACAG
>NW_024400339.1:0-36200 GCF_905171765.1 Bufo bufo
CACTAACACCACCACGACCATGTCCGCGTCCCTTACTAGATGTTTTCCTCATTGTTACCGTTCACCACAATAAGAAAAATATTATTTGGCCCAATGTATTGAATTCAAATTCAGGCCTTTTTTTACAGACCCCTAACACTATCTGGCTATCTATTTAGGTTCCGTATTACACTAATACAGGCACAGCAGTAATGACAGATTTAGCTGAATATAAATTTGAGGCCTATTATTTTGCGCTGGGTGACAGGTATACGTTTACGGACAGAATTAGACTTGGATATGCATAGTAGCGTGTGTGTGAAGTTATTGAGAATGACCCTATCAGCACCTTGAATCTAATATACCCTTTTAGGGATAGATTTAAGGTAGGCCTGATACAGCAGAAACCACTAATTTAGGAAATTGCTAGGTTGGGAATTGTATTTCAACCCAGAACAAAAACTGTGCTTTGACGGACACAATATAACTTGACCAGCTACAGCAATAACCACAGATTTAGCTGAATATAAATTTGAGGCCTATTATTTAGGCGCTGGGTGACAGGTATACGTTTACGGACAGAATTAGACTTGGATATGCACAGTAGCGTGTGTGTGAAGTTATTGAGAATGACCCTATCAGCACCTTGAATCTAATATACCCTTTTAGGGATAGATTTAAAGTAGGCCTGATACAGCAGAAACCATTAATTTAGGAAATTGCTAGGTTGGGAATTGTATTTTAACCCAGAACAAAAACTGTGCTTTGACGGACACAAAATAACTTGACCAGCTACAGCAATAACCACAGATTTAGCTGAATATAAATTTGAGGCCTATTATTTAGGCGCTGGGTGACAGGTATACGTTTACGGCCAGAATTAGACTTGGATATGCACAGTAGCGTGTGTGAAGTTATTGAGAATGACCCTATCAGCACCTTGAATCTAATATACCCTTTTAGGGATAGATTTAAAGTAGGCCTGATACAGCAGAAAAGACTAATTTAGGAAATTGCTTGGTTGGGAATTGTATTTCAACCCAGAACAAAAACTGTGCTTTGACAGACACAAAATAACTTGACCAGCTACAGCAATAACCACAGATTTAGCTAAATATAAATTTGAGGCCTATTATTTAGGCGCTGAGTGACACGTATACGTTTACTGACAGAATTAGACTTGGATATGCACAGTAGCGTGTGTGTGAAGTTATTGAGAATGACCCTATCAGCACCTTGAATCTAATATACCCATTTGGGGATAGATTTAAAGTAGGCCTGATACAGCAGAAACCACTAATTTTGGAAATTGCTAGGTTGGGAATTGTATTTCAACCCAGAACAAAAACTGTGCTTTGACAGACACAAAATAACTTGACCAGCTACAGCAATAACCACAGATTTAGCTGAATATAAATTTGAGGCCTATTATTTAGGCGCTGGGTGACAGGTATACGTTTACGGACAGAATTAGACTTGGATATGCACAGTAGCGTGTGTGTAAAGTTATTGAGAATGACCCTATCAGCACCTTGAATCTAATATACCCTTTTAGGGATAGATTTAAAGTAGGCCTGATACAGCAGAAACCACTAATTTAGGAAATTGCTAGGTTGGGAATTGTATTTCAACCCAGAACAAAAACTGTGCTTTTACGGACACAAAATAACTTGACCAGCTACAGCTATAGCCACAGATTTAGCTGAATATAAATTTGAGGCCTATTATTTAGGCGCTGGGTGACAGGTATACGTTTACGGCCAGAATTAGACTTGGATATGCACAGTAGCGTGTGTGTGAAGTTATTGAGAATGACCCTATCAGCACCTCGAATCTAATATACCCTTTTAGGTATAGATTTAAAGTAGGCCTGATACAGCAGAAACCACTAATTTAGGAAATTGCTAGGTTGGGAATTGTATTTCAACCCAGAACAAAAACTGTGCTTTGACGGACACAAAATAACTTGACCAGCTACAGCAATAGCCACAGATTTAGCTGAATATAAATTTGAGGCCTATTATTTAGGCGCTGGGTGACAGGTATACGTTTACGGACAGAATTAGACTTGGATATGCACAGTAGCGTGTGTGTAAAGTTATTGAGAATGACCCTATCAGCACCTTGAATCTAATATACCCTTTTAGGGATAGATTTAAAGTAGGCCTGATACAGCAGAAACCACTAATTTAGGAAATTGCTAGGTTGGGAATTGTATTTCAACCCAGAACAAAAACTGTGCTTTGACGGACACAAAATAACTTGACCAGCTACAGCAATAGCCACAGATTTAGCTGAATATAAATTTGAGGCCTATTATTTAGGCGCTGGGTGACAGGTATACGTTTACGGACAGAATTAGACTTGGATATGCACAGTAGCGTGTGTGTGAAGTTATTGAGAATGACCCTATCAGCACCTTGAATCTAATATACCCTTTTAGGGATAGATTTAAAGTAGGCCTGATACAGCAGAAACCACTAATTTAAGAAATTGCTAGGTTGGGAATTGTATTTCAACCCAGAACAAAAACTGTGCTTTGACGGACACAAAATAACTTGACCAGCTACAGCAATAGCCACAGATTTAGCTGAATATAAATTTGAGGCCTATTATTTAGGCGCTGGGTGACAGGTTTACGTTTACGGACAGAATTAGACTTGGATATGCACAGTAGCGTGTGTGTGAAGTTATTGAGAATGACCCTATCAGCACCTTGAATCTAATATACCCTTTTAGGGATAGATTTAAAGTAGGCCTGATACAGCAGAAACCACTAATTTTGGAAATTGCTAGGTTGGGAATTGTATTTCAACCCAGAACAAAAACTGTGCTTTGACGGACACAAAATAACTTGACCAGCTACAGCAATAGCCACAGATTTAGCTGAATATAAATTTGAGGCCTATTATTTAGGCGCTGGGTGACAGGTTTACGTTTACGGACAGAATTAGACTTGGATATGCACAGTAGCGTGTGTGTGAAGTTATTGAGAATGACCCTATCAGCACCTTGAATCTAATATACCCTTTTAGGGATAGATTTAAAGTAGGCCTGATACAGCAGAAACCACTAATTTAGGAAATTGCTAGGTTGGGAATTGCATTTCAACCCAGAACAAAAACTGTGCTTTGACGGACACAAAATCACTTGACCAGCTACAGCAATAGCCACAGATTTAGCTGAATATAAATTTGAGGCCTATTATTTAGGCGCTGGGTGACAGGTATACATTTACGGACAGAATTAGTCTTGGATATTCACAGTAGCGTGTGTGTGAAGTTATTGAGAATGACCCTATCAGCACCTTGAATCTAATATACCCTTTTATGGATAGATTTAAATAACCACATTATTGATGGTTAAATGGACTTGGTGGCAGCTTGCCCCTGATGTAGGATATAGCCAAAAAATAACCACACTATTGATGGTTAAATGGACTTGGTGGCAGCTTGCCCTTGATGTAGGATATAGCCAAAAAATAACCACACTATTGATGGTTAAATGGACTTGGTGACAGCTTGCCCCTGATGTAGGATATAGCAAAAAAAAAACACACTATTGATGGTTAAATGGACTTGGTGGCAGCTTGCCCTTGATGTAGGATATAGCCAAAAAATAACCACACTATTGATGGTTAAATGGACTTGGTGTCAGCTTGTGCTGGCGCACCACAAGCCACAAAATGGCCGCCGATCACCCCTGAAAAAAGTGACTGAAAAACGCTCTGGGCAGCCTAAAAACAATGAGCAATTGAATATCAGCAGTTCAATGATCCACAGCTGTAGATCGATCACTGTCTTAAGTGTTTTGGAGGAGTTAATCACTGCCTAATCTCGCCCTAACGTCGCAGCTGCAACCTCTCCCTACACTTGTAACAGCAGAGTGACGTGCAGCGCTACGTGACCCAAGCTTATATAGAGGCTGGGTCACATGCTGCACTGGCCAATCACAGCCATGCCAATAGTAGGCATGGCTGTGATGGCCTCTTGGGGCAAGTAGTATGACGCTTGTTGATTGGCTGCTTTGCAGCCTTTCAAAAAGCGCCAAGAAAGCGCCGAACACCGAACCCGGACTTTTACGAAAATGTTCGGGTCTGTGTCACGGACACCCCAAAATTCGGTACGAACCCGAACTATACAGTTCGGGTTCGCTCATCCCTACTAATAAGTAATTTATTACTTTCTGCTGAACAGATTTAGAGCCTTATCTTACTAGATATAGTAGATTTAAAAGTGCAAAGTCTAACAGAGCTAAGGCTGGGTTCTACCATTGTGATCTCCGGCAGAGGAACAGATTGTCAGAGTTCACCATTTCAGGAACAACCGGATACCACTGTGCATTGCCGAATCCCCATTCGCTACAATGGGATCCAGCGGTAAACCCGACTATTCTGGCTGGCTAAAAAGTACGCCAGATACGGTGGCCAGAGTTCACAACGCAGATGTATACCCGGCCTAAGAAACTTTAGTTTGTGTGTCTCTCATCTAGCAACCTACTGCCCCTCCTTCCCACTCCTCTCTCTGTAGACATCAATGTTAAAAGCAGAAATGAGCAGCGCTATCAATAAGTGATAAAGAGTTAATCCAAGCATGAATAATGTGCAGTAATATGGCAGCAATGCATATTTTAATTTGACTGCCAAGATTCTTGTTTTGATACAGAAGTGGCTGTATTACATTTCATTTCTCCTTATGATTTATCATCTTACTTAAGAGACTCCATTTACAAAACAGCATTGTTGCTTGGGATGATAATATATTAACAATGTGCAAAAATCTATATCATTAATTGCAAAGTTGAACAAAATAGTTTTTATAACCTTGTGTTTGTGAAAATTAAGATTGAAGAGAGTGTTTCCACCAGTCACAATTTTTTCCTAGCCGCAGGTTGGGTGTTTAATGTTGTATTGCTCTAAGCCTCACAGTTAGTACTCTCAAGAGCACTAGAACTGGGGTCCAAGTGCTCTCTTCCCCCTGACCATTATGACTGCAGTAAAAAATAAAAGTTTGAATTGACCAGCAATTGTATGTAAATAGGTGATATGGATGATACATGAATTTGGTTGGAAATACCCTTTAAAGGAGTATACCCATCTGGACATTTATGGCATATTCACAGGGTGTGTGTGTATCTGTGGGCCAACTTGTGCTGGAAGACCTTCCTATTTTCCTAATACACTGGACAAGAAACTGCTGGTTAGATCCCCCTCTGTTCTTCTGTGGCCTTAAACCAACTATCTTTTACAACCTGAGAACTTCCTTGACTGTACAGAAACTGGGGATCTCCTTCTGTTCTACTGTATCCTCAAGCCACGGGGAAGGTCAACTATCTCTTTACAATCTGGGAACTTCCTTGATTCCAGATGGTCAAAATGATACCTGCATTCCTACACACACACAAGCAAGGGGGGAACTAACTCTCCTTAGGGAGAGAGCACCTTAATCAGTGTGAGGAGACTTATGGGCCATACATGCTCCTCTGGAATTCTGGGAGGGAAGAAATGCAAATGAGCTCTTAACAAGCTTTGCCTCTAATGCCACTAGATGCAAGGCAGCTATCCTATAAGTCAATATTCAGCTCTTAAAATAAGCCTTGAGACATGACTTGGATATTAAATAAGCCAGCACCTCATCTGCAGACAGCTGTTTCGGGGTGATTGCCCCTCATCAGGGCAGAGCCGAGAGTACTGGCTTAACTGGGTAGGAGGCCTGTGTCCGAGCAAGGGGGGAACTAACTCTCCTTAGGGAGAGAGCACCACTGCTGGCTTTTCCTCCTTCTCTGCCTCCTGCCTCTGTATCCTCTTCCCTGCATTCCCAGAGCACTTCTGCCCTTCCACTGTCTCCCTTCTTAACCCCTAACTGTCCCAATTACTGCATCCCTCTTCACCGCCTTGTACTGTATAGATTAACCAATTCATCACTGCAACGCTCCCTCTATTCTTTAACTCCTTTTATGTGCAGCATTAAATCCTTTTCTTCTGTATTGTGTTGTGGCTTGTCCCCAAGGCACCCCTGTAACCTATATAGCACTATGGATTGGAAGAAAGGTAGGAACCATGTATTTAGTGTGTGCGTTTGTATATTTATAGTTTATGTGGATTTGGCAGTGCATTAGGTTGGGTATTATTAGTATAACATTAATATTGTAATTGTATTATTGGATTTACAAACGGTTATATTAATATTGTACTGTATTGTACATTTGCTAGTGTGTTATTGTATTGTGTTAGATAATAAGCATATTTTATTATTTACACTGAGCTGGATAGCACCACAAATACGCCACACAGGAAAACAGAATATAAATTAACACAAAATGAAAAGGGAGGGAACCGGACCAGTGGAGTCTGTCTTTAACAATTGCATAAATGTCCAATAGAAGTGGGTCCCCCTCATGCTGCTATTTTTGAGAACTTCCCATAGAAGTGAATAGAGAGAAGTGTGCATTTGCAGATGCCTTTACATTCACAGCAGCCGCGACCTAGTCCCACACATTTATTATATAGCCTTCAAATATGCCATAAATAACCAGAATAGCTCTACACCCCACCTGTCCATTGGTTGTGTCTGGTTTTATAGGTCAATCCTATTGCAGTAAATGAGTTGATGTTTGTGGGGAAAAAAAATTACCTGTATCTCTCTAAAATGAGAAATGGGCAACCCTTATACGTCATCAATATCATATCGGCAGAGATCCGACACCCAGCAGCCCCCTTCCGATCAGCTGTTTCAGGAAACGGCATGCGCAGCAGATGGGACAGCAGCAGCGGAAAGGAAGAGAGAAGGGAGATGGCAAGTGCACACTGCGCGCACCGTCTCCTCCTACATCTGATCGCCGGGTGTCCGATCCCCACCGATCTGATATTCATAACTTATCCTGAGGATAGGTCATCAATAGAAAAAGCCTGTACAACCCTTTTAAGTTGCAAGCTTTCAATGTAATCTGGAAACTTAAAAAAACAGCAACATTTGACTGCAGAGATTTATTAGGTAAAGCACTCTTCAGCGGTAGGCCGTGCAGGACCAGGAGCAGTAGGGTCTATAATACTTTCAGATATAAAATTTTGCATCCAGATATGCAAGCCCAGAAAATCTGTTTAGCGAGGCATCTCTACAAATAAATGTTATAGCATATACTGTATCTAGAAAAGCCATAACATAATGTACAACACAATCTACAAAAGTCACAGGGAGGCTTTAAAAAACTGCATCAGTCTGATTTTGACTGCAGGTGGGATGATTGGGGATAGGATGTATCATCTTCTCTTAGACATGCATATACTGCATTCATGCCCCTGAGATATTAATAATTAGCTGTTCATTTTCGACCCATCCCTTTCTTATTACATATGGCTTGTATTGTGTAGTTGTCATATGCTTTAAAGAAACATTTCAATCCAACTTAAAGCTAAATCGTTATTTCTCATAAGTGGCATAAAACTTTCAGACACCATAATAATGTACCTTCCTTGATATGTGGCCAGTGCCACAAAAATATCAGAGGATCAGAAGTGAAAAATAAAACTTGATTGTTGTCATCAGAATGTCATACAATTTATGAAGAGGAAACTCCTGAATCTTGATGGGAATGATGCATCATAATGTTGGTTGACAGATGCGTGACAAGTTAAATTTCACCCAGCAATTTTCAATTACCTTTCCAAAAGAAACATGATTTGTGACCTTTTTTGCAATTGTGCATATTGTAATTGTCCTAACAAACTACGGTATAGTAGTTACTGTGATAGGTCTATAAAGTGCATTCAAATTTCAACAAAATTATAAAATTTTATCTCAACTCATAATGGTTTGAGGAAAAAAGCACATTAAACTAAACTTTTCTTAATACAGTGGCAAGAAAAAGTAAGTGATCCCTTTGAAACTACCTGTTTTTGCATTGATTACAAATAAAATGACACACATACCATTGCATCTGTCATGTCTTATTGAGCACACTGTGTAAATATTCAGTTATAATACCAGTTATTAGTTAATTTCCTTGTGTGCTTTAGGTTATTGTTTTTTTGTGTCACCCAATGTCTCTTAACCTTGAGGTCACGGACACTGCCCTTATATTCTCCTATAAAATACTTTTATGCATCATAGAATTTATTGTTTTCTCGATGATAGCAAGGTGCCAGGCCACTGAGACAACAACGTAGTCCGAAAGAGAATATTCTCCTTTCCTTGTCCATTATGTGCAGCCTTTTGTTATTTATTTGTAATATCCCCTCTTTTCTGTGCATACTATGCTGGATTGCTCTTGTTTGGTTTTCTTCCTGGTCCTTGGGCTAGCTCGAATACTACATGTACAGTACATTTTGATTGGTTTAATTAACTTACTGTGAAATTGGCCTTTATTAGGGATGAGCGGACCCGTGGATGTTCGGGTTCGCTGGGTTCAGCAGACCTTCGGGTCAAAGTTCGGGTTCGGGACCCGAACTTGACCCAAACTTGAACTCGAACCTGAACCCCATTGAAGTCAATGGAGACCCGTACTTTGGTGCACTAAAATGGCTGTAAAATAGTCCTAGTCAGGGCTAGAGGGCTGCAAAAGGAAGCAAAATGGGGGTAAGAGCAGAACAATTGCCCTGCAAACAAATGCGGATAGGGAAATGACTTAAAATAAAAAAGAATAGAAAAAAATTAAAATTAATAATCTTGAACTAGGAGGCAAAGGTCAAAGTGGAGTAGGAGGTTGAGGAGGGGTTAGATGTGGCTGTGTAGGTGGAAGGAAGCAGCGGTGGAGGAGGAGGAGGAGATAGCCAAGACAGTTATTTTTTTTTTTTTTTTATTTATTTAATTTATTTTTTATAATTTTGGGAAGGTCCCAAAATATTGGGAAATGGAAAAGTGAATGCAAAGAGAAAGTGTGCTGGAGTGTAACAATGGCTGGGTGCGGCCGGTATACTTGTCTATTCAGCACAAGGTACGGACAAGTCCTATGGGATCCTTGCCTGTTTCATTTTAATAAACTTGAGCTTGTCCATGTTGGCTGTGGACAGGTGGCTGCGCTTGTCTGTGATCACGCCCACTGTCGTGCTAAACACAAGTTCGGACAATGCACTGGCCGAAGGGCAGGCCAGTACCTCCAAGGCATAAAGGGCAAGCTCAGGCCATGTGCCCATTTTGGAGACCCAGAAGTTGAATAGGGCAGACCCATCAGTCAGTATGTGTAGGCGTGTGCACACGTACTGTTCCACCATGTTGATGAAATGCTGCCTCCTGCTAAGACGTTCCGTATCAGCTGATGGTGCTGATTGTTGTGGCGTGCTGACAAAGCTTTTCTGCATTTTGGCCATGTTAAGCCTCCCTTCTGAGGTGCTGGCGGTGCCCCAGCTGCATTGGCGATTTCTTCCTCCTCCTCTACCTTTGCCTTGTGCTTCCACTGAGCCCCTGGTGTCAGGTGGGAATGCCATCAGCAGCGCGTCTACCAGCATGCGCTTGTACTCGCGCATCTTACGATCATGCTCCAGTGACGGAATTAAGGATGGCACGTTGTCCTTGTAGCGGGGATCCAGCAGGGTGGCCACGCAGTAATCCGCACTGGTTAGAATGTGGGCAACTCGGCTATCGTTGCGCAACACTACAGCATGTAGTCGCTCATGTGTGCCAGGCTGCCCAGTGGCAACGACAAGCTGTCCTCTATGGGAGGTGTATCGTCTGTGTCCTCTGTATCCCCCCAGCCACGCACCAGTGATGTTCATGAGTTGATTTTGGTGCCACCCTGCTGTGAACACGGTTACTCCTCCTCATCATCCTTCTCATCCTCCAGAACTGTGTCCTGGCTGGACAGTTGTGTACCTGGCCTCTGTTGGTGCAGGAACCCACCCTCCGAGCCACTTGTGAATAACTGGCCTGATAACCATGGAAATGATCCCTCTTCCTCCTGTGCCACATTCTCTTCCATCATCGCCTGAAGTGTTTTTTCAAGGAGACATAGAAGTGGGATAGTAAAGCTGGGAATGACGTTATCGGCACTGGCCATGTTGTTGGAGTACTCGAAAAAGCGCAACACGGCACACACGTCCCACATGGAGGCACACTCGTTGGTGGTGAAGCGGTGCTGTTTCACAGAGCGACTCACCTGTGTGTGCTGCAGATGAAACTCCCCTATCGCCTGCTGCTGATCGCACAGTCTCTCCAGCATGTGCAGCATGTGCAGCGCAGACAGGCGAGCAGAAGCAGGGTGAGAACGCCAAAAGCGCACACAGACGGCCCACACTTTCTGCAACAGCTCTGATATATCAGGGTAATTTATCAGGAACCTCTGCACCACCAAATTCAGCACATGTGCCGGCAAGGGATGTGTGTCAAACCGGCTAGGCCAAGAGCTGCTACGAGATTTTACCCATTATCGCACAGCACCAGGCCGGGCTTGAGGCTCAGTTGCACCAACCACTCTTAGGTCTGTTGTTCCATGCCCATGCACCGCTCCTGCGTGGTGTGGGGTTTTTCCCCCAAACTGATGATTTTCAAAACAGCCTGCTGTTGTTTCCCCCTGGCTTTGCTGAAGTTGGTGGTAAAGGTGTTACACTGACCAGATGAGGAGGCGGTAGATGAGGAAGCGGAGTAGGAGGCAACGAGAAACGCCCTGCAATCCTAGGTGGCGGAAGGACATGCGCCAAACTGCTATCCGCCTCAGGCCCAGATGCCACTGCGTTTACCCACTGTGCAGTTAGGGAGACATAATTTCCCTGCCCGTGCTTACTGGTCCAAGTATCGATGGTTATGTGGACCTTGCCACAGATGGCGTTGCACAGTGCACACCTGATTTTGTCCACAACTTGGTTGTGCAGGGCAGGGATGGCTTGCCTGGAAAAGTAGTGGCGGCTGGGAATCACGTGCTGTAGGACAGTAACCGCCATAAAGTTTTTAAAGTCTTCTTCTCCACCAGACGGAATGACAGCATTTGAAAAACCAAGAATTTTAAAATGCTGGCATTCAGGGCCAGGGATCGCTGGTGTTTAGGGGGTACTTCTTCTTTCTCTCCAGTGTTTGGGGGATGGACAGCTGAACACTTCCATGGGACAGTGTGGAGATGCTTGGTGTCAGTGATGGTGGTGGAGGGGGTGGTGTTGCTCCCACATCCTATGTTTGCAGGGTGGCAGGTGCCACTGTCACTCCAGAGGGGGAGGAGAAGGTCGAAACTGCAGCAGAAGAGGGAGCAGGAGAAGATGGAGATCTGTTGTGGTTTTTGAGGTGTGTACTCCACTGCAGCTCATGCTTTGCATTTAGATGCCTAGTCATGCAGGTGGTGCTCAGGTTTAGAACATTTATGCCTCACTTCAGGCTCTGATTGCACAGCATGCAAACCACATGTGTCTTGTCGTCAGCACATTGTCTGAAGAACTATTACGCCAGAGAACTCCTTGGAGATGGCTTTAGTGTGCTCAGTCCCAGGGTGTGGTGGTTAGTATCAGGCGTACTGGCTATGGCACTAGGGGACAGCCACTCTACTTTTGTACCCTGCCCACTTTTTTGCTGTGCGGCTGGCTCTGTGTGACCACCACCTCTTCTTCCGAACTGCACACTTCACTTGCATAACCTTGATTCCATGTGGGGTCTAGGACCTCATCATCCTCCACATCATCTTCCACCCACACTTCACCCCTGCCCTCCTTGCCGGTCTGCACACTGCAGAAAGCATCATCAGTTGGCACCTGTGTTTTGTCATCATCAGAGACGTGCTACGGTGGTCCTCCCATGTCCACATCCTGAAACATAAGTGGTTGGGCATCAGAGCACTCATTCTCTTCCACTTCTGGGGCAGGGCTAGGTGGATGGCCCATAGAAAACTTTTAAAACTTTCATCAAAAAGCATAATAGACTGCTGCATGACTTGGGGCTCAGACTGCTTGCCTGATTTGCAAGGGGGTGAGGTGAAAGACAGATGCCCATGGGCTTCAGGTGCTAACTCTAAGCTTTCAGCAGGGGACCGAGTGGGAGACAATGTGAAGGAACTGGAGGCACTGTCAGTCACCCAATCTACTACTGCTTATACTTGTTCTGGCCTCCCCATTCATACACCGGTATAAAACTTATATTTCCAGGACAGAATCTGCTATATATGTAATACTCCAGACTAAGGGCATTACTATTGTTGTGATGATTTATTGTATTTCACATAACTTGAAAGTATTCTTAATGTATGACATGCTATGTACCTGGTTTACCAGCAGGTGGAGTATGGCTAGCAGTGCTCTGCGCCAGGAATGGAACTTACTATTCCATTCCCCCCCCCCCCCCCTTTGGTTGAAGTGGATTAGGCTGACTTCCTGCCAAGGGTGGGGTCTGAGAGTGTTACTCAGTTGAGATGAGAATGGGGTAGTGAGGGGGCGTGTTTCCCACATCTCCTGCCAGAGAAGAATAAAAGCAGCTCATAAGGCACCCACTCCTCACAATATTTAGCCCTTGTGGACATTGTATTTAATTGGCCAAGGGCACCCTCATCATAAAGCCATTTTTAGGCCAATGTCAGCTAAGAACAGAAAGCAGTATCAAGTCAGCCTGCCACCATACCTTCCTCCGCTGGTGCCAGAAAGATTGCCTTAGTAAAATAACTTTAGAACGTAAAATGCAGCGGTATTTGTCCGGCCGCTTTTCATCACATTTGTGTTCCTGCTGTCAGATCACCACCAGTCTCCATTATAGTGGATAGGGCAGGATGGCAATGCAGTTGCTTCCAGCAATGCTGGAATGCAGAGTGATCTGGCAGGCTGTTCCCTGCCATAAAAGCCTTCCGGATCTCTTCACGGCATATGTGAAACAGGCCTTACACGGCACCTAAACAAGAAAGCAGTTAAAAAAATATATCTATAGATTGTAAGGGATCGTCTCTCTTTCAGGGGGTCACACTCACAGACATCTTCACAGACACCAGGATTTAAGGGCCAAAACTGTGTTTTATTGCGGCACGTCCACGTAAACATAAACAGTTGTACAAAATAAACGCCTGCCCGTCTGGGCTCTACCTAAACGCATAGGTTTCTCTGACTCACCTCTAAGTACCGCTTAGTGTCAGGGTCTCAGGCTCCAAGCCTTAGCAGGTTCCACTCATCAAGCGTCATTCCACACAGGGGAGAGATCAGGCTTCGCATAGCCTTGTAGCCCCTCAGTCTTCCTGACTTAGACCACACACAGAGCCTCTGCTCCAGTATCACAGACACTTCTCCCTCCTCAGACTGACCTACTCTGAGGTGCTTTATGCCAGTCTGATTACAGCAGGCCTCACCTGCGATCACCTCAGGTAGAAAGTAAAAACCCATACTGGAAGGGTGTGGACTGGGAACTCCCTCTACCAAGTCTAGCCACCAGTCCAAGTAAAATCCAGCCCAACAAATGTATACAGAAATGTCTCAGCAAACTATGCTTTGCTGAGACTACTGCCACTCTCTGGATTTTATCTGTCTCACCCATCTGAGGTACCTGAAGTGGGACAACACACCTTCCAGCACTGTTCACATTAACACAAGATAAATAAATAAATTTCAAAAAAGCTTATGTTTGAGCAGCTAAACGGCATTCAGTACACTATTTGCATATTTTAATTTTTATAAGCACCAATGTTAACAGTCAGTTGTTAATATAAACTATTAGTGCTGTTACGTTGTATGTTAAGCACTGTAAAGACTATTACAAAACATATTAAGTCATAATGTTTTATACATC
The DNA here is from genome assembly GCF_905171765.1 of Bufo bufo. NCBI lineage: Eukaryota > Metazoa > Chordata > Amphibia > Anura > Bufonidae > Bufo > Bufo bufo. Next base: position 13,653 of record NW_024400339.1, read on the forward strand.
GCTCTCCGAGTACGTGGTTCAGTAATGAAGTCGGCAAAGACACAGTGTTGTTAGAGAATGTTATTAAACCCTGCATCTTGTTTTATGATTGAATACACTGAAAAGGGGATAGAACATTTGCTTTTGTGAAAAGCACAGAATTAATGTACTGTAATTTGGGTTGGATGGCAACAGAAATAGGACAACTTCAGAATTTCTATGAGTTCACAATGGAAATTTTGGAAGCACTGTCACCATGTAAAGGTTAATAGGGATTGAGTGCAGTCAAATATGTTAAATAAAGGAATGGGCACATTCAACTGCTATTTTCTATACTATTGTTTTGATGAAATACTGCTGTGCTACTACAGGTACGGCGCTTGAATGCCGTTAATTCTAAGGTACAAGACAATTAAATTAACACAAAGGAATAACTTATCTTTTTCATACCTACTTTGCTAAAAAAAAAAAAAAGGTAGAACAATTTGTAAAGCCACATGGTTGCTCATAAAGCCCCAGAAAGGAAAGAACTGAAGGAGGATGTTTTGGAAAATTATGAAATTTTTCTAATAAAAATTATAATACCTTAGCAAGTTTCAGACGTTTCTACAGATATTGTATTTTATAAGCAGCAAAAGGGTGTCTTAATATTTCTTACAAAATAGGGCCCTACTTAGAACTAGTATTAAACTGGTTATTAGGGGATACTATAAATATACATTGCCATATTAAAAGCAAGGCAATAATGGAAAAGAGACTTTTATACCTATTATGCGTCTAGTTTACACTATTATTGACATTCTATTAATTACTGTGAATGTGTAGCATAAAAAAGGAATAATTAAAGGGTAGAATATTACAGCTACAGGTCTGTACTATTAATAGTTAATGAGTCCAATATACTCATGAACAGAATGCTTAAAAAAATAACTCCCCCAGCTGTATATATGTACACAGTGGCGTACCAAGGGGGGGGCGGCCCGCCCCGGGTGCCACTCACAAGGGGGGTGCCAGCCGCGACTGAGGGAAAAAAAAAAAGAAGTGGCGAGTGGACCAGGCGTGGCGCTGTGATAGGGGCAGGGCTCCAGATGGTCTCTCCCTCCCCCTGTGCTGCTGCCGCCGCGGCGAATAAGAAGAGGGACAGGGCCGGGGGAGGGGCTGTGGCCACTGCTCCACCAATGAAGATAACTGAGCTGTTAATACAAATACAGGAGGCGGGTGCCGGAATCAAATAGCGGCACCCGACCTCTATGACAGGGAGCTGCGATCAGCTGCAGTTAACCACTTAGGTGCCGCTCCCTGTCATAGAGGTCGGGTGCCGCTATTTGACTCCGGCACCCGCCTCCTGTATTTGTATTAACAGCTCAGTTATCTTCAGAGTGCCCCCCCCCCCCAGTATAATAAACATTAAGTGCGCCCCCCCCAGTATAATAAACATTAAGTGCGCCCCCCCAGTATAATAAACATTGATTGCGGCGCCCCCCCCCAGTATAATAAACATTGAGTGCGCCCCCCCCCCCCCCAGTATAATAAACATTGGTGGGCAGTGGGCAGTGCCAATGAGGGTTAAAAAATAAAAAATTAACTCACCTTATCCAATTGATCGCGTAGCTGCTGCCGGTCTCCTTGTAATTTCTTCAGGACCTGTGGTGACGTCACTGAGCTCCAGCCTCTATCACATGGTCCATTACCATGGTGATGGATCATGTAATGTATCATGTGATGAGCTCAGTGACATCACCACAGGTCCTGCGTCCTGAAGAAAAAGTACATGAGACCGGCATCTAAGCGATCAATTGGAGGTGGTGAGTTAATTTTTATTTATTTTTTTAACCCTCATTGGCACTGCCCACCAATGTTTATTATGTTGGGGGGGGGGCGCACTGTGCCACCAATGTTTATTATACTGGGGTGTTTATTATGCTAGGGAGGGGGGGCGCACTGCCCACCAATGTTTATTATGTTGGGGGGGGGCGCACTGTGCCACCAATGTTTATTATACTGGGGTGTTTATTATGCTAGGGAGCGGGGGGCGCACTGCCCACCAATGTTTATTATGTTGGGGGGGCACACTGCGCCACCAATGCTTATTATACTGGGGTGTTTGGTGGCGCAGTGCGCCCCCCCTCCCTAGTATAATAAACATATAAACATTGGTGGTGCAGTGCGCCCCCCCCCATGTTTATATGTTTATTATACTAGGGAAGGGGGGCGCACTGCGCCACCAATGTTTATTATGTTGGGGGGCGCACTGCGCCACCAATGTTTATTATACTAGGGTGTTGGGGGGGGCGCACTGCACCACCAATGTTTATATGTTTATTATACTAGGGAGGGGGGGCGCACTGCGCCACCAATGTTTATTATACTGGGGTTTAAGGGGGTGCAGGTTTTTATTTTATTAAGGAAGGGTTAAGGGGTCTATTAAGGGGTGGTTAATGGGTTATATTAAGGGGGGTTAATGGGTTTATTTCGTTAAGGGGGTGTGCAGAGGTTTATTTTATTAAGGGGTTTTATTTTTATTTATAAATATTATTGAAAACATTGAAAAAAGTTTGTGCATGTTTTCTTAACTTTCTTGGGGGGGGGGGTGCCAAACAAAGGGTTCGCCCCGGGTGCCAAATGCTCTAGGTACGCCCCTGTATGTACATGCACAGCGCTATATCACTGCCTCATGGGCATGGAAAGTAGAAATGAGAGATACTCCCTCAAGAATACAGCAAACTATGGGGGAGATTTATTATAGCCCGGCGGTGTACACTGGATTATGATAACCAGGAGCACTGATAGATGATGCGTCTGATTTATGATGAGGTGTGCGCCCCATCATATATTAGGTGCAGCATCTGGCAGTCCATACGTCTATACTAAACTCTACGCTACCTCCTGTCTAGCATAGATTTCAGTGTTCTTCTATGTTATAAAACTGCACGTTTGCGACTTGTTCAATGGCACTTGGTGTAACACAACCACAGTATCTCGCAGTCAACAACGGTATTATAAGGTTGGGCAACTGGTCATATAATAGAGTTCACAGAATTGGGTTGCCCTATTAATACTTAACTTTTAATGAGCAAATAAATAAAGTATCGGGCATCATTGCCAACAGAAAAAAAAAATCCCATGGTACCAGTTTATGTACCATTGGCATACATTATTGTAAAGTCAAAGGTTTCTGGTGACACTACTGAAAATTGTGATTAGTGTTTGTTACTACCAGCTCATGAGTATATCAGGGAGGTAAAGATGGAGGGATCAGCAAGATGCAGATGGTGGGGGACTAAATATAGCACCCAAAAAAAAATTGTTTGTTTAGACCTAGGAGGTAGGATGTCTTTAACTGATAAATCTACCATGTCTCACATTGCAAAATTCTCTTGTCCCAATCACCCTGTCTAATTGGCTTGAGAATAGTCTCAATTCCCATTAATTTTACGGATGATGGATCACCACCATTCATTAATTCAACGTTTTTTGCCAGAGGGGTGTCCCTTTTATTCCGTATGTCATTGATATGTTCGCCCACCCGCTTGCACAGTTCCCACCAGCATGCACACATAGGGATAACCCTCTTCTAAAGACCCACCCATTACTATAATAGACCTAATGACACCACTAAGGGGTGGCCGCATTGGGGTCAACTACCAAATCAGTACCTAGCAAGCAGTGCCACAGAGGATAGTGTGGCGTGTATCCAGGTGGTGTGGCTTGGCCCCACCTGATTAAATATTCCATGTGGGAAGCCGGAGTTGTGGGTGCCATATGTGCTACAGCTCTTTACCCTCTGGCCAGACAAACTAATGTGCTTTTCTATGACAGCCTAACAGTGCACCATACTGGGGCTGTAACTGTACCATCAATTCTTCCCTGATGATTTGGGCCAATGAATTGCGTCAGGACTTGGCTAGAAACTTGTGACTCTACTTATTTGTGGTATCCCTGGTGAACCCCTAACAGAGCTTAGAATCTTGACACCAGTGTGCCATAGGGAGACTAAGTATTAGGGACAGCTCAGTGGGGCCGCCCTTATCAGAGCGAGTGCTCCGCCACCTGAACATACAGAGCAGCTCAGGTCAAGCAGTGGCATCACACTTTGCACCTTGTTTTGCATTATTATTTGCATTACTTTCGGGCTATTATTTTAAGATTGCTTATTAAAAGTTAAGTATTAACAAGGCAAACCAATTCTGTGAACTCAATTCAGTGTCACTTGGCAAAAAATTTTACGCAAGTGCCATTTCTCCACTGACCTCGCCACATTCACAAAATGTGACGAGGGCATATGTTAATGATAAATGTGGCCCTATGTGACCAAAATGTTATTTCAGTGTTTCTACCAGCAAAACTACACAATATTTTAATGCCATTGTGATTATTAGTAGCATTAAAATGTAACTTTAATATGTTGTTCTTACCATATTAAGTTGACGGATCTGATTTTAATGCGCCTCACCGAATTATTTGTGAAATCTAATCAATTATGCTAGAGCCTGGCATAGGATATACAGGTTTCTACATTACTGTACTTCAGCTGCCGAGTGAAAACAATACACAAACCTTTAGCACCTGTGTGTCATAGCACACCATTGACACCTTGTAGTAGCATTGGAGTTCACAGACTGGGCGGTAGAGGAAGACTCATCAGTCTATCCACAAAAATGAAGTAGTTGCTACTGAATGGCTACTAAGGGGTTAAATGCTCAATTATAGGTAGTGTACATGTTACTTCTAAATCTGTGCTATTCCAGGTCTGTACATGAATGGCAGTTTGCAGGGGGGAAAAAAACTCAACAGAGAAACAAAGGGTTTAAAGGGGTTATCCAATCCTAGAAAATTCCCCCCAATCTGCCAGGCCCCTCACATTGAATATAATTACCTGGGTCCCCGCTCACTGCCCTGCTCCTGGTCCCCGCACCACCGCTGCTGCTTCTCCCCGTGCTCGGATGAAAACATCTGGTGTCGGGGGGAGCAGCCAATGGCAGACGGGGATGGGGACGAGCCTCCCTAGTGTCACTCGCTATGCTAGGGAGGCTCGTCCCCGTCCTCGCCTGCCATTGGCTGCTACTACCAACACCGGATGTTTTAATCCAAGCACGGGGAGAAGCAGCAGTGCGAGGACCAGGAGCGGCGCAGGGACCCAGGTAAGTATATTCAGTGTGGGAAACCCGGCATATTGGAGGGCTTTTAATAGGATTGGATAACCCTTTTAAATTAGTGTTGAGCGAATCAAAATATCTGAAGTGGACTTCAATCCGAATTTCCAGAAACATTTGATTCGCTGCAAAGCTAAATTCCCTTGCGCTTCGTGGTAACAAATCTATTTTTCCTGAAATGGAGGCAAAAAAAAAACAACATACTCATATGTATAATCAAGATAGCTGCGACAGCCTCTCTGCAATCAAATGGATAATTATTATTTTTTTTTTATCGTATTAGCCCCGAAATACCTTAATTTTTATCAGCTTTGAATCTGGCATCTGAGTGGTTCAATAAGGGGCGGGGGGGGTGCTGCTGATTACAAAGGAATGCACTTTGTGACGTGTAGAATCAATTCACTCATCTCTAATTATAATGTATAATAGTAAGCTACAGCATCCTAGTTCACAAATTTAAATATGAATAAAATATGCTTTAAATACTAAAGGCTGTCTTATTCTTCAGATATTGCTTTGAGTGCTGCACTCCAGCTGTAGTTTATGTAATTCTTCTTACAGACATAGCTGGCAACATAGCAATCACTGGTCATTGATCTCTTCACAGAAAATGTCAGGAGATAAAATTCTGGGCACTTCATGGGCCATGAAGTTAAAAGGCAGCATTCATGGTCTATCAAGCATTAAAGTGGTATTCTCATCTTGCAATTTCATCCTCACCTGCTGCCAGCTAGCTGTTCACTTCCTGTTTTTTCTGCAGCTAAGGCTGGGCGGGTTTAGGCAGCTAGAGTGAAGGCCGGCCACGCCTCCTTATGACATCACACTGAGAGCTGAGTCCTGAGTGCTCGTTCATGTGAACAGTATGACTCATCAGTCTGGCAGCCTGCAGTGTGTGCGAGTCCCCTCCCCCCTGCTGTGGAATCCTGACTCAGAGCTGTGATAAGTGAGCTCAGTGTACAGTAACACGTGGCTGTTCTGCACAGTTTTAGGGTCCATTCACACGTCCGTGGTGTGTTGCGGACCCGCAAATTGCGGATCCGCAACACACCCGGCCGGCACCCCCTATAGAAATGCCTATTCTTGTCCGCAGCTGCGGACAAGAATAGGACATGTTCTATCTTTTGCGGTGCTGTGGACTGGAATATCGGGGCCGCTCTCCGCAAATGCAGATGCGGATAGCACACTGTGTGCTGTCCGCATCCATTCCATCCCCATAGAGAATGAATGGGTCCGAACCCATTCCGCAAAATTGCAGAACGGATGCGGACCCATTTGCGGACGGACCCTTACACACAAAATCTCTGTCTGATCTCTTACAAACCCATTTTGTTTATCAAAAAAATATAATTCCATATTATACATTAGCTCAAAAGCTTATCAGCTAGTAAACGTATAATCTGTGCTTTTGTCTCCCATAAAACATGACCATCCCCCACCCCCCACACTGATGCAGATATTTTTCCATTACAGCTGTACTCCAGTTATAAACCTTACACTATGTATCTGTATAGATGCATATACAGCTCAGCTACATGTGTCTGTTTATCTCTTCAACCAGCACTGTGGCTGAACAGTCTCATATACAGCACTGCTACATCTGTTTCTCTCTTCCATCATCATTGATGCTGACCCACCACATATACAGCTCTGCTACATATGTCTATTCCCTTACCCATTAGTACTGTGGCTGAACAGCAGCTTATTCAGCTCTGCTACATCTAATTCTCTCTTCCACCAGCATTGATTCTAAACCGCCAAATATACAGCTCTGCTACATCTGTCTATTCCCTTCCCGATTAGAACTGTGTCTGAACAGCAGCCTATTCAGCTCTGCTACATCAGTTTCTCTCTTCCACCAGCATTGATGCTGACCCGCCACATATACAGCTCTGCTACATCTGTCTATTCCCTTCCCCACTAGAACTATGGCTGAACAGCAGCATATTCAGCTCTGCTACATCCATCAGCCACCCCCCATAGTGCCTCAAAAAGCCCCCATAGTGCCTCAAGCAGCACCCATAGTGCCTCAAACAGCCCCCATAGTGCCTCAAACATCCCCCATAGTGCCTCAAACCAGCCCCCATAGTGCCTCAATCCAGCCCCCATAGTTCCTCAATCCAGCCCCCATAGTGCCTCAAACCAGCCCCTATAGTGACTCAAACCAGCCCCCATAGTGCCTCAAACAGCCCCATAGTGCCTCAAACAGCCCCCATAGTGCCTCAATCCAGCCCCCATAGTGCCTCAATCCAGCCCCCATAGTGCCTCAATCCATCCCCCATAGTGCCTCAATCCAGCCCCCATAGTGCCTCAATCCAGCCCCCATAGTGCCTCAACCCAGCCCCCATAGTGCCTCAATCCAGCCCCCATAGTGCCTCAATCCAGCCCCCATAGTGCCTCAAACCAGCCCCCATAGTGCCTCAATCCAGCCCCCATAGTGCCTGGGACTCTGATCTGAACTGCCGCTGCCACCAATGATGATGGGGGGGAGGGTGCTCCATGGCAGCCAGGACTTCAGTAGCATCCTGGCTGCCATGGTAACCAATCGGAGCCCCAGCATTAAACTGCTGGGACTCCGATCGGAACTGCCGCTGCCACCAATGATTTTTTTTTTTTTTGGGGGGGGTGCGATCCCTACACCACTGACACTTAGCCTGGTCAGGCTCCTGCCTTTAGCAGGAGCCTGATCAGGCTTAGATATACCATGGCAAGCCGGATGCCTGTGAAGGCGTCCGGTTGCCATGGTAACCATCGGGGCTGACAGCAGCGCAGCGCCTGATGGTGGGTTCCGCTCGGCCATCCTGAAATCGAAAGAAGGGGGGGGGACAGTTATACACAGCAGCGCAGCCCCAATCTCCTCACCATTCACTGATGAGATCTGGACAGCTCCCCTCCTCCTCCGCTGATCTATAATTATTTGTGCCGCGTTTAGAATGGAGCCGCGCATGCGCGGCTCTGTTTCAGACGCAGCACAAAGGAGTATAGATCTGCGCATGCTCAGCCGCCCGGAGCCGTGCTCGTTCTCGCTGGATGCCGGAGTTCTTCTGCGAGCGGTGGCAGTATCCATGGGCAGCGCAGATCAACAATGAATTTTAATAAGAAGAATATAAAGAAAACTGTTTTTTTTTTTTTTTAAATATATTTTAAAAAAAAGCTCACTGGGGGGTATATAATTTATTAAAATAGGATCAATAAGATGAAAATACCCCTTTAAAGAAATGTATACTGGAAATAGAGTTAATTTTTTTGGGCAAGTTAACTATAATAAGAATGAGATCACACAAGGTGGTCTAACAGAGTTTGAGGTAGTGCACCTCAATTTTTTTTCTCTTGGATTTGTACAGGGCACATTAAGGTGAAATTGAGGGCTCATGCAGTTCTATGGCAGCAATATTATGGCTATGTACAATAGGAATTTGTATATGACCATGTAGATGAGCACATAAACTTATACTAGGTTCACAGCATGTTTGGTCACTATATCATGGACTTAACTCATATATATATATATATATATATATATATATATATATATATATATAGCTTGAGATGGCATGCAATTTTGTGTAACCCCACTGAATGATGCCATTAGAGGAATGATTAACTGGGCAATTAAACAGATGAGCATTGCCATGATGCTATGTTCAATCATCAACAACACCCGACACGCACGCCAATCAGCTGTTTTAGGCAGCTATTGTTCCTGGACACTATACAATAGAGGGAGCAAAAAGCGGAAGTCCATTGAGTAGTGGCCCTGCTGGCGTACTGATGCTGGTATCCTGTGGCTTACTTCAATTCAAGTGACTTCACTAAATGATGAATGAAGTCTTCACTTTTGGCTCCATACACTATTTAGTATCCAAAAACAACTAACGGGTGGGGGTGTTAGTCCCCACCAATCTGATATTTGTTAACTCAGCTTCCTGTGCCTGCAATTCTGTCTCTACACGCAGGTACGGGTGCCGAGCTCCCTTACTCCTCCACTAGAGTTGAGCGAACACCTGGATGTTCGGGTTCGAGAAGTTCGGCCGAACTTCCCGGAAATGTTCGGGTTCGGGATCCGAACCCGAACCGAACTTCGTCCCGAACCCGAACCCCATTGAAGTCAATGGGGACCCGAACTTTTGGGCACTAAAAAGGCTGTAAAACAGCCCAGGAAAGAGCTAGAGGGCTGCAAAAGGCAGCAACATGTAGGTAAATCCCCTGCAAACAAATGTGGATAGGGAAATGAATTAAAATTAAAATAAAAAAAATAAAAATGAACCAATATCAATTGGACAGAGGTCACATAGCAGAGAATCTGGCTTCACGTCAGCAGAGAATCAGTCTCTTCATGCCATAGCAAAGAATCTGGCTTCATGTCAGCAGAGAATCAGTCTCTTCATGCCATAGCAGAGAATCTGGCTTCATGTCAGCGCAGAATCAGTCTTCATGTCATAGCAGAGAATCAGGCTTCACGTCACCCACCACTGGAACAGGCCACTGTCACACATTTAGGCCCCGGCACCCAGACAGAGGAGAGCGGTCCCGTAACAGAGAATCTGGCCTTATGTCAGCGCTGAATCTGTCTTCATGTCATAGCAGAGAATCAGGCATCACAACACCCACCACTGGAACAGGCCACTGTCACACATTTAGGCCCAGGCACCCAAGCAGAGGAGAGAGGTCCCGTAACAGAGAATCTGGCCTTATGTCAGCGCAGAATCTGTCTTCATGTCATAGCAGAGAATCAGGCTTCACGTCACTCACCACTGGAACAGGCCACTGTCACACATTTAGGCCCCGGCACCCAGACAGAGGAGAGCGGTCCCGTAACAGAGAATCTGGCCTTATGTCAGCGCAGAATCTGTCTTCATGTCATAGCAGAGAATCAGGCATCACAACACCCACCACTGGAACAGGCCACTGTCACACATTTAGGCCCAGGCACCCAGGCAGAGGAGAGAGGTCCCGTAACAGAGAATCTGGCCTTATGTCAGCGCAGAATCTGTATTCATGTCATAGCAGAGAATCAGGCTTCACGTCACCCACCACTGGAACAGGCTACTGTCCCACATTTAGGCCCAGGCACCCAGACAGAGGAGAGCGGTCCCGTAACAGAGAATCTGGCCTTATGTCAGCGCAGAATCTGTCTTCATGTCATAGCAGAGAATCAGGCTTCACGTCACCCACCACTGGAACAGGCCACTGTCACACATTTAGGCCCAGGCACCCAGGCAGAGGAGAGCGGTCCCGTAACAGAGAATCTGGCCTTATGTCAGCGCAGAATCTGTATTCATGTCTTAGCAGAGAATCAGGCTTCACGTCACCCACCACTGGAACAGGCTACTGTCACACATTTAGGCCCCGGCACCCAGACAGAGGAGAGCGGTCCCGTAACAGAGAATCTGGCCTTATGTCAGCGCAGAATCTGTCTTCATGTCATAGCAGAGAATCAGGCATCACGTCACCCACCACTGGAACAGGCCACTGTCACACATTTAGGCCCAGGCACTCAGGCAGAGGAGAGAGGTCCCGTAACAGAGAATCTGGCCTTATGTCAGCGCAGAATCTGTATTCATGTCATAGCAGAGAATCAGGCTTCACGTCACCCACCACTGGAACAGGCTACTGTCACACATTTAGGCCCCGGCACCCAGACAGAGGAGAGCAGTCCCGTAACAGAGAATCTGGCCTTATGTCAGCGCAGAATCTGTCTTCATGTCATAGCAGAGAATCAGGCTTCACGTCACCCACCACTGGAACAGGCCACTGTCACACATTTAGGCCCAGGCACCCAGGCAGAGGAGAGAGGTCCCGTAACAGAGAATCTGGCTTATATGTCAGCGCAGAATCTGTATTCATGTCATAGCAGAGAATCAGGCTTCACGTCACCCACCACTGGAACAGGCTACTGTCACACATTTAGGCCCCGGCACCCAGACAGAGGAGAGCAGTCCCGTAACAGAGAATCTGGCCTTATGTCAGCGCAGAATCTGTCTTCATGTCATAGCAGAGAATCAGGCTTCACGTCACCCACCACTGGAACAGGCCACTGTCACACATTTAGGCCCAGGCACCCAGGCAGAGGAGAGAGGTCCCGTAACAGAGAATCTGGCCTTATGTCAGCGCAGAATCTGTATTCATGTCATAGCAGAGAATCAGGCTTTACAACACCCACCACTGGAACAGGCCACTGTCACACATTTAGGCTCCGGCACCCAGACAGAGGAGAGCGGTCCCGTAACAGAGAATCTGGCCTTATGTCAGCGCAGAATCTGTCTTCATGTCATAGCAGAGAATAAGGCTTCACGTCACCCACCACTGGAACAGGCCACTGTCACACATTTAGGCCAAGGCACCCAGGCAGAGGAGAGAGGTCCCGTAACAGAGAATCTGGCCTTATGTCAGCGCAGAATCTGTATTCATGTCATAGCAGAGAATCAGGCTTCACGTCACCCACCACTGGAACAGGCCACTGTCACACATTTAGGCCCAGGCACCCAGGCAGAGGAGAGAGGTCCCGTAACAGAGAATCTGGCCTTATGTCAGCGCAGAATCTGTATTCATGTCATAGCAGAGAATCAAGCATCACGTCACCCACCACTGGAACAGGCCACTGTCACACATTTAGGCCCCGGCACCCAGACAGAGGAGAGCGGTCCCGTAACAGAGAATCTGGCCTTATGTCAGCGCAGAATCTGTCTTCATGTCATAGCAGAGAATCAGGCTTCACGTCACCCACCACTGGAACAGGCCACTGTCACACATTTAGGCCCAGGCACCCAGGCAGAGGAGAGAGGTCCCGTAACAGAGAATCTGGCCTTATGTCAACGCAGAATCTGTATTCATGTCATAGCAGAGAATCAGGCTTCACGTCACCCACCACTGGAACAGGCCACTGTCACACATTTAGGCCCAGGCACCCAGGCAGAGGAGAGAGGTCCCGTAACAGAGAATCTGGCCTTATGTCAGCGCAGAATCTGTCTTCATGTCATAGCAGAGAATCAGGCTTCACGTCACCCACCACTGGAACAGGCCACTGTCACACATTTAGGCCCCGGCACCCAGACAGAGGAGAGCGGTCCCGTAACAGAGAATCTGGCCTTATGTCAGCGCAGAATCTGTCTTCATGTCATAGCAGAGAATCAGGCTTCACGTCACCCACCACTGGAACAGGCCATTGTCACACATTTAGGCCCCGGCACCCAGACAGAGGAGAGGTTCATTCAACTTTGGGTTTCCCTGCAATATAATGGTAAAATGAAATTAAAAATAGTATTGAATGAGGAAGTGCCCTGGAGTAGAATAATATATTGTTAAGGGGAGGTAGTTAATATCTAATCTGCACATGGGATGGACAGGTCCTGTGGGATCCATGCCTGGTTCATTTTTATGAACGTCAGCTTGTCCACATTGGCTGTAGACAGCCGGCTGCGTTTGTCTGTAATGACGCCCCCTGCCGTGCTGAATACACGTTCAGACAAAACGCTGGCCGCCGGGCAGGCCAGCACCTCCAAGGCATAAAAGGCTAGCTCTGGCCACGTGGACAATTTGGAGACCCAGAAGTTGAATGGGGCCGAACCATCAGTCAGTACGTGGAGGGGTGTGCACAGGTACTGTTTTACCATGTTAGTGAAATGTTGCCTCCTGCTAACACGTTCCGTATCAGGTGGTGGTGCACTTAGCTGTGGCGTGGTGACAAAACTTTCACACATCTCTGCCATGCTAACCCTGCCCTCAGAGGAGCTGGCCGTGACACAGCTGCGTTGGCGACCTCTTGCTCCTCCTCTGCCTTCGCCTTGGGCTTCCACTGGTTCCCCTGTGACATTTGGGAATGCTCTCAGTAGCGCGTCTACCAACGTGCGCTTGTACTCGCGCATCTTCCTATCACGCTCCAGTGCAGGAAGTAAGGTGGGCACATTTTCTTTGTACCGGGGATCCAGCAGGGTGGCAACCCAGTAGTCCGCACACGTTAAAATGTGGGCAACTCTGCTGTCGTTGCGCAGGCACTGCAGCATGTAGTCGCTCATGTGTGCCCGGCTGCCCAGAGCTAAGGACAAGCTGTCCTCTGTGGGAGGCGTATCGTCATCGTCCTGTGTTTCCCCCCAGCCACGCACCAGTGATGGGCCCGAGCTGCTTTGGGTGCCACCCCGCTGTGAACATGCTTCATCCTCATCCTCCTCCACCTCCTCCTCATCCTCGTCCTCCTCGTCCTCCAGTAGTGGGCCCTGTCTGGCCACATTTGTACCTGGCCTCTGCTGTTGCAAATAACCTCCCTCTGAGTCACTTTGAAGAGACTGGCCTGAAAGTACTAAAAATGACCCCTCTTCCTCCTCTTCCTCCTGGGCCACCTCCTCTTCCATCATCGCCCTAAGTGTTTTCTCAAGGAGACATAGAAGTGGTATTGTAACGCTGATAACGGCGTCATCGCCACTGGCCATGTTGGTGGAGTACTCGAAACAGCGCAACAGGGCACACAGGTCTCGCATGGAGGCCCAGTCATTGGTGGTGAAGTGTGTCTGATCCGCAGTGCGACTGACCCGTGCGTGCTGCAGCTGAAACTCCACTATGGCCTGCTGCTGCTCGCACAGTCTGTCCAGCATATGCAAGGTGGAGTTCCACCTGGTGGGCACGTCGCATATGAGGCGGTGAGCGGGAAGGCCGAAGTTACGCTGTAGCGCAGACAGGCGAGCAGCGGCAGGGTGTGAACGCCGGAAGCGCGAACAGACGGCCCGCACTTTATGCAGCAGCTCTGACATGTCGGGGTAGTTGCGAATGAACTTCTGCACCACCAAATTCAGCACATGTGCCAGGCAAGGGATGTGCGTCAAACCGGCTAGTCCCAGAGCTGCAACGAGATTTCGCCCATTATCGCACACCACCAGGCCGGGCTTGAGGCTCACCGGCAGCAACCACTCGTCGGTCTGTTGTTCTATACCCCGCCACAACTCCTGTGCGGTGTGGGGCCTGTCCCCCAAACATATGAGTTTCAGAACGGCCTGCTGACGTTTACCCCGTGCTGTGCTGAAGTTGGTGGTGAAGGTGTGTGGCTGACTGGATGAGCAGGTGGAAGAAGAGGAGGAGGAAGCTGAGTAGGAGCAGGAGGAGACAGGAGGCAAAGAATGTTGCCCTGCGATCCTTGGCGGCGGAAGGACGTGCGCCAAACAGCTCTCCGCCTGGGGCCCAGCCGCCACTACATTTATCCAGTGTGCAGTTAGGGAGATATAGCCTCCCTGGCCGTGCTTACTGGTCCACGTATCTGTGGTTAGGTGGACCTTGCCACAGATGGCGTTGCGCAGTGCACACTTGATTTTATCGGACACTTGGTTGTGCAGGGAAGGCACGGCTCTCTTGGAGAATCTGGCCTTATGTCAGCGCAGAATCTGTATTCATGTCATAGCAGAGAATCAGGCTTCACGTCACCCACCACTGGAACAGGCTACTGTCACACATTTAGGCCCCGGCACCCAGACAGAGGAGAGCGGTCCCGTAACAGAGAATCTGGCCTTATGTCAGCGCAGAATCTGTCTTCATGTCATAGCAGAGAATCAGGCATCACGTCACCCACCACTGGAACAGGCCACTGTCACACATTTAGGCCCAGGCACCCAGGCAGAGGAGAGAGGTCCCGTAACAGAGAATCTGGCCTTATGTCAGCGCAGAATCTGTATTCATGTCATAGCAGAGAATCAGGCTTCACGTCACCCACCACTGGAACAGGCTACTGTCACACATTTAGGCCCCGGCACCCAGACAGAGGAGAGCAGTCCCGTAACAGAGAATCTGGCCTTATGTCAGCGCAGAATCTGTCTTCATGTCATAGCAGAGAATCAGGCTTCACGTCACCCACCACTGGAACAGGCCACTGTCACACATTTAGGCCCAGGCACCCAGGCAGAGGAGAGAGGTCCCGTAACAGAGAATCTGGCTTATATGTCAGCGCAGAATCTGTATTCATGTCATAGCAGAGAATCAGGCTTCACGTCACCCACCACTGGAACAGGCTACTGTCACACATTTAGGCCCCGGCACCCAGACAGAGGAGAGCAGTCCCGTAACAGAGAATCTGGCCTTATGTCAGCGCAGAATCTGTCTTCATGTCATAGCAGAGAATCAGGCTTCACGTCACCCACCACTGGAACAGGCCACTGTCACACATTTAGGCCCAGGCACCCAGGCAGAGGAGAGAGGTCCCGTAACAGAGAATCTGGCCTTATGTCAGCGCAGAATCTGTATTCATGTCATAGCAGAGAATCAGGCTTTACAACACCCACCACTGGAACAGGCCACTGTCACACATTTAGGCTCCGGCACCCAGACAGAGGAGAGCGGTCCCGTAACAGAGAATCTGGCCTTATGTCAGCGCAGAATCTGTCTTCATGTCATAGCAGAGAATAAGGCTTCACGTCACCCACCACTGGAACAGGCCACTGTCACACATTTAGGCCAAGGCACCCAGGCAGAGGAGAGAGGTCCCGTAACAGAGAATCTGGCCTTATGTCAGCGCAGAATCTGTATTCATGTCATAGCAGAGAATCAGGCTTCACGTCACCCACCACTGGAACAGGCCACTGTCACACATTTAGGCCCAGGCACCCAGGCAGAGGAGAGAGGTCCCGTAACAGAGAATCTGGCCTTATGTCAGCGCAGAATCTGTATTCATGTCATAGCAGAGAATCAAGCATCACGTCACCCACCACTGGAACAGGCCACTGTCACACATTTAGGCCCCGGCACCCAGACAGAGGAGAGCGGTCTCGTAACAGAGAATCTGGCCTTATGTCAGCGCTTAATCTGTCTTCATGTCATAGCAGAGAATCAGGCTTCACGTCACCCACCACTGGAACAGGCCACTGTCACACATTTAGGCCCAGGCACCCAGGCAGAGGAGAGAGGTCCCGTAACAGAGAATCTGGCCTTATGTCAACGCAGAATCTGTATTCATGTCATAGCAGAGAATCAGGCTTCACGTCACCCACCACTGGAACAGGCCACTGTCACACATTTAGGCCCAGGCACCCAGGCAGAGGAGAGAGGTCCCGTAACAGAGAATCTGGCCTTATGTCAGCGCAGAATCTGTCTTCATGTCATAGCAGAGAATCAGGCTTCACGTCACCCACCACTGGAACAGGCCACTGTCACACATTTAGGCCCCGGCACCCAGACAGAGGAGAGCGGTCCCGTAACAGAGAATCTGGCCTTATGTCAGCGCAGAATCTGTCTTCATGTCATAGCAGAGAATCAGGCTTCACGTCACCCACCACTGGAACAGGCCATTGTCACACATTTAGGCCCCGGCACCCAGACAGAGGAGAGGTTCATTCAACTTTGGGTTTCCCTGCAATATAATGGTAAAATGAAATTAAAAATAGTATTGAATGAGGAAGTGCCCTGGAGTAGAATAATATATTGTTAAGGGGAGGTAGTTAATATCTAATCTGCACATGGGATGGACAGGTCCTGTGGGATCCATGCCTGGTTCATTTTTATGAACGTCAGCTTGTCCACATTGGCTGTAGACAGCCGGCTGCGTTTGTCTGTAATGACGCCCCCTGCCGTGCTGAATACACGTTCAGACAAAACGCTGGCCGCCGGGCAGGCCAGCACCTCCAAGGCATAAAAGGCTAGCTCTGGCCACGTGGACAATTTGGAGACCCAGAAGTTGAATGGGGCCGAACCATCAGTCAGTACGTGGAGGGGTGTGCACAGGTACTGTTTTACCATGTTAGTGAAATGTTGCCTCCTGCTAACACGTTCCGTATCAGGTGGTGGTGCACTTAGCTGTGGCGTGGTGACAAAACTTTCACACATCTCTGCCATGCTAACCCTGCCCTCAGAGGAGCTGGCCGTGACACAGCTGCGTTGGCGACCTCTTGCTCCTCCTCTGCCTTCGCCTTGGGCTTCCACTGGTTCCCCTGTGACATTTGGGAATGCTCTCAGTAGCGCGTCTACCAACGTGCGCTTGTACTCGCGCATCTTCCTATCACGCTCCAGTGCAGGAAGTAAGGTGGGCACATTTTCTTTGTACCGGGGATCCAGCAGGGTGGCAACCCAGTAGTCCGCACACGTTAAAATGTGGGCAACTCTGCTGTCGTTGCGCAGGCACTGCAGCATGTAGTCGCTCATGTGTGCCAGGCTGCCCAGAGCTAAGGACAAGCTTTCCTCTGTGGGAGGCGTATCGTCATCGTCCTGTGTTTCCCCCCAGCCACGCACCAGTGATGGGCCCGAGCTGCTTTGGGTGCCACCCCGCTGTGAACATGCTTCATCCTCATCCTCCTCCACCTCCTCCTCATCCTCGTCCTCCTCGTCCTCCAGTAGTGGGCCCTGTCTGGCCACATTTGTACCTGGCCTCTGCTGTTGCAAATAACCTCCCTCTGAGTCACTTTGAAGAGACTGGCCTGAAAGTACTAAAAATGACCCCTCTTCCTCCTCTTCCTCCTGGGCCACCTCCTCTTCCATCTTCGCCCTAAGTGTTTTCTCAAGGAGACATAGAAGTGGTATTGTAACGCTGATAACGGCGTCATCGCCACTGGCCATGTTGGTGGAGTACTCGAAACAGCGCAACAGGGCACACAGGTCTCGCATGGAGGCCCAGTCATTGGTGGTGAAGTGTGTCTGATCCGCAGTGCGACTGACCCGTGCGTGCTGCAGCTGAAACTCCACTATGGCCTGCTGCTGCTCGCACAGTCTGTCCAGCATATGCAAGGTGGAGTTCCACCTGGTGGGCACGTCGCATATGAGGCGGTGAGCGGGAAGGCCGAAGTTACGCTGTAGCGCAGACAGGCGAGCAGCGGCAGGGTGTGAACGCCGGAAGCGCGAACAGACGGCCCGCACTTTATGCAGCAGCTCTGACATGTCGGGGTAGTTGCGAATGAACTTCTGCACCACCAAATTCAGCACATGTGCCAGGCAAGGGATGTGCGTCAAACCGGCTAGTCCCAGAGCTGCAACGAGATTTCGCCCATTATCGCACACCACCAGGCCGGGCTTGAGGCTCACCGGCAGCAACCACTCGTCGGTCTGTTGTTCTATACCCCGCCACAACTCCTGTGCGGTGTGGGGCCTGTCCCCCAAACATATGAGTTTCAGAACGGCCTGCTGACGTTTACCCCGTGCTGTGCTGAAGTTGGTGGTGAAGGTGTGTGGCTGACTGGATGAGCAGGTGGAAGAAGAGGAGGAGGAAGCTGAGTAGGAGCAGGAGGAGACAGGAGGCAAAGAATGTTGCCCTGCGATCCTTGGCGGCGGAAGGACGTGCGCCAAACAGCTCTCCGCCTGGGGCCCAGCCGCCACTACATTTATCCAGTGTGCAGTTAGGGAGATATAGCCTCCCTGGCCGTGCTTACTGGTCCACGTATCTGTGGTTAGGTGGACCTTGCCACAGATGGCGTTGCGCAGTGCACACTTGATTTTATCGGACACTTGGTTGTGCAGGGAAGGCACGGCTCTCTTGGAGAATCTGGCCTTATGTCAGCGCAGAATCTGTATTCATGTCATAGCAGAGAATCAGGCTTCACGTCACCCACCACTGGAACAGGCTACTGTCACACATTTAGGCCCCGGCACCCAGACAGAGGAGAGCGGTCCCGTAACAGAGAATCTGGCCTTATGTCAGCGCAGAATCTGTCTTCATGTCATAGCAGAGAATCAGGCATCACGTCACCCACCACTGGAACAGGCCACTGTCACACATTTAGGCCCAGGCACCCAGGCAGAGGAGAGAGGTCCCGTAACAGAGAATCTGGCCTTATGTCAGCGCAGAATCTGTATTCATGTCATAGCAGAGAATCAGGCTTCACGTCACCCACCACTGGAACAGGCTACTGTCACACATTTAGGCCCCGGCACCCAGACAGAGGAGAGCAGTCCCGTAACAGAGAATCTGGCCTTATGTCAGCGCAGAATCTGTCTTCATGTCATAGCAGAGAATCAGGCTTCACGTCACCCACCACTGGAACAGGCCACTGTCACACATTTAGGCCCAGGCACCCAGGCAGAGGAGAGAGGTCCCGTAACAGAGAATCTGGCTTATATGTCAGCGCAGAATCTGTATTCATGTCATAGCGGAGAATCAGGCTTCACGTCACCCACCACTGGAACAGGCTACTGTCACACATTTAGGCCCCGGCACCCAGACAGAGGAGAGCAGTCCCGTAACAGAGAATCTGGCCTTATGTCAGCGCAGAATCTGTCTTCATGTCATAGCAGAGAATCAGGCTTCACGTCACCCACCACTGGAACAGGCCACTGTCACACATTTAGGCCCAGGCACCCAGGCAGAGGAGAGAGGTCCCGTAACAGAGAATCTGGCCTTATGTCAGCGCAGAATCTGTATTCATGTCATAGCAGAGAATCAGGCTTTACAACACCCACCACTGGAACAGGCCACTGTCACACATTTAGGCTCCGGCACCCAGACAGAGGAGAGCGGTCCCGTAACAGAGAATCTGGCCTTATGTCAGCACAGAATCTGTCTTCATGTCATAGCAGAGAATAAGGCTTCACGTCACCCACCACTGGAACAGGCCACTGTCACACATTTAGGCCAAGGCACCCAGGCAGAGGAGAGAGGTCCCGTAACAGAGAATCTGGCCTTATGTCAGCGCAGAATCTGTATTCATGTCATAGCAGAGAATCAGGCTTCACGTCACCCACCACTGGAACAGGCCACTGTCACACATTTAGGCCCAGGCACCCAGGCAGAGGAGAGAGGTCCCGTAACAGAGAATCTGGCCTTATGTCAGCGCAGAATCTGTATTCATGTCATAGCAGAGAATCAAGCATCACGTCACCCACCACTGGAACAGGCCACTGTCACACATTTAGGCCCCGGCACCCAGACAGAGGAGAGCGGTCCCGTAACAGAGAATCTGGCCTTATGTCAGCGCAGAATCTGTCTTCATGTCATAGCAGAGAATCAGGCTTCACGTCACCCACCACTGGAACAGGCCACTGTCACACATTTAGGCCCAGGCACCCAGGCAGAGGAGAGAGGTCCCGTAACAGAGAATCTGGCCTTATGTCAACGCAGAATCTGTATTCATGTCATAGCAGAGAATCAGGCTTCACGTCACCCACCACTGGAACAGGCCACTGTCACACATTTAGGCCCAGGCACCCAGGCAGAGGAGAGAGGTCCCGTAACAGAGAATCTGGCCTTATGTCAGCGCAGAATCTGTCTTCATGTCATAGCAGAGAATCAGGCTTCACGTCACCCACCACTGGAACAGGCCACTGTCACACATTTAGGCCCCGGCACCCAGACAGAGGAGAGCGGTCCCGTAACAGAGAATCTGGCCTTATGTCAGCGCAGAATCTGTCTTCATGTCATAGCAGAGAATCAGGCTTCACGTCACCCACCACTGGAACAGGCCATTGTCACACATTTAGGCCCCGGCACCCAGACAGAGGAGAGGTTCATTCAACTTTGGGTTTCCCTGCAATATAATGGTAAAATGAAATTAAAAATAGTATTGAATGAGGAAGTGCCCTGGAGTAGAATAATATATTGTTAAGGGGAGGTAGTTAATATCTAATCTGCACATGGGATGGACAGGTCCTGTGGGATCCATGCCTGGTTCATTTTTATGAACGTCAGCTTGTCCACATTGGCTGTAGACAGCCGGCTGCGTTTGTCTGTAATGACGCCCCCTGCCGTGCTGAATACACGTTCAGACAAAACGCTGGCCGCCGGGCAGGCCAGCACCTCCAAGGCATAAAAGGCTAGCTCTGGCCACGTGGACAATTTGGAGACCCAGAAGTTGAATGGGGCCGAACCATCAGTCAGTACGTGGAGGGGTGTGCACAGGTACTGTTTTACCATGTTAGTGAAATGTTGCCTCCTGCTAACACGTTCCGTATCAGGTGGTGGTGCACTTAGCTGTGGCGTGGTGACAAAACTTTCACACATCTCTGCCATGCTAACCCTGCCCTCAGAGGAGCTGGCCGTGACACAGCTGCGTTGGCGACCTCTTGCTCCTCCTCTGCCTTCGCCTTGGGCTTCCACTGGTTCCCCTGTGACATTTGGGAATGCTCTCAGTAGCGCGTCTACCAACGTGCGCTTGTACTCGCGCATCTTCCTATCACGCTCCAGTGCAGGAAGTAAGGTGGGCACATTTTCTTTGTACCGGGGATCCAGCAGGGTGGCAACCCAGTAGTCCGCACACGTTAAAATGTGGGCAACTCTGCTGTCGTTGCGCAGGCACTGCAGCATGTAGTCGCTCATGTGTGCCCGGCTGCCCAGAGCTAAGGACAAGCTGTCCTCTGTGGGAGGCGTATCGTCATCGTCCTGTGTTTCCCCCCAGCCACGCACCAGTGATGGGCCCGAGCTGCTTTGGGTGCCACCCCGCTGTGAACATGCTTCATCCTCATCCTCCTCCACCTCCTCCTCATCCTCGTCCTCCTCGTCCTCCAGTAGTGGGCCCTGTCTGGCCACATTTGTACCTGGCCTCTGCTGTTGCAAATAACCTCCCTCTGAGTCACTTTGAAGAGACTGGCCTGAAAGTACTAAAAATGACCCCTCTTCCTCCTCTTCCTCCTGGGCCACCTCCTCTTCCATCATCGCCCTAAGTGTTTTCTCAAGGAGACATAGAAGTGGTATTGTAACGCTGATAACGGCGTCATCGCCACTGGCCATGTTGGTGGAGTACTCGAAACAGCGCAACAGGGCACACAGGTCTCGCATGGAGGCCCAGTCATTGGTGGTGAAGTGTGTCTGATCCGCAGTGCGACTGACCCGTGCGTGCTGCAGCTGAAACTCCACTATGGCCTGCTGCTGCTCGCACAGTCTGTCCAGCATATGCAAGGTGGAGTTCCACCTGGTGGGCACGTCGCATATGAGGCGGTGAGCGGGAAGGCCGAAGTTACGCTGTAGCGCAGACAGGCGAGCAGCGGCAGGGTGTGAACGCCGGAAGCGCGAACAGACGGCCCGCACTTTATGCAGCAGCTCTGACATGTCGGGGTAGTTGCGAATGAACTTCTGCACCACCAAATTCAGCACATGTGCCAGGCAAGGGATGTGCGTCAAACCGGCTAGTCCCAGAGCTGCAACGAGATTTCGCCCATTATCGCACACCACCAGGCCGGGCTTGAGGCTCACCGGCAGCAACCACTCGTCGGTCTGTTGTTCTATACCCCGCCACAACTCCTGTGCGGTGTGGGGCCTGTCCCCCAAACATATGAGTTTCAGAACGGCCTGCTGACGTTTACCCCGTGCTGTGCTGAAGTTGGTGGTGAAGGTGTGTGGCTGACTGGATGAGCAGGTGGAAGAAGAGGAGGAGGAAGCTGAGTAGGAGCAGGAGGAGACAGGAGGCAAAGAATGTTGCCCTGCGATCCTTGGCGGCGGAAGGACGTGCGCCAAACAGCTCTCCGCCTGGGGCCCAGCCGCCACTACATTTATCCAGTGTGCAGTTAGGGAGATATAGCCTCCCTGGCCGTG
>NW_024400340.1:0-36160 GCF_905171765.1 Bufo bufo
GGAAATGGCAGAGGGACAGAATCGGATTTTGTTACACGATTACACTTCCATAACCCCTGGACACATTTTTCACAAAGTCACCCTACCTTATGGAAGTTCAGCCCGGCCGCTTCCTTTCAAGCTAGGGATCCCAGACTTGCAGTGATGGTAGAGGGGGACAAGGGCTCCAAGAGGAGCCCTCAAGCTTGTCTGTACCACCTTCCCTCCGGAAATGGCAGAGGGACAAAATCGGATTTTGTTACCCGATTACACTTCCATAACCCCTGGACACATTTTTCACAAAGTCACCCTACCTTATGGAAGTTCAGCCCGGCGGCCCCCTTTCAAGCTAGGGATCCCAGACTTGCAGGGATGGTAGAGGGGGACTTGGGCTCCAAGAGGAGCCCTCAAGCTAGCCTGGGACACCTTCCCTCCGTGAATGGCAGAGGGACAAAGTCGGATTATGTTACCCGATTATACTTCCATAACCCCTGGACACATTTTTCACAAAGTCACCCTACCTTATGGAAGTTCAGCCCGGCGGCCCCCTTTCAAGCTAGGGATCCCAGACTTGCAGGGATGGTAGAGGGGGACTAGGGCTCCAAGAGGAGCCCTCAAGCTTGTCTGTACCACCTTCCCTCCGGAAATGGCAGAGGGACAAAATCGGATTTTGTTACCCGATTACACTTCCATAACCCCTGGACACATTTTTCACAAAGTCACCCTACCTTATGGAAGTTCAGCCCGGCGGCCCCCTTTCAAGCTAGGGATCCCAGACTTGCAGGGATGGTAGAGGGGGACTAGGGCTCCAAGAGGAGCCCTCAAGCTTGTCTGTACCACCTTCCCTCCGGAAATGGCAGAGGGACAAAATCGGATTTTGTTACCCGATTACACTTCCATAACCCCTGGACACATTTTTCACAAAGTCACCCTACCTTATGGAAGTTCAGCCCGGCGGCCCCCTTTCAAGCTAGGGATCCCAGACTTGCAGGGATGGTAGAGGGGGACTAGGGCTCCAAGAGGAGCCCTCAAGCTTGTCTGTACCACCTTCCCTCCGGAAATGGCAGAGGGACAAATCGGATTTTGTTACCCGATTACACTTCCATAACCCCTGGACACATTTTTCACAAAGTCACCCTACCTTATGGAAGTTCAGCCCGGCGGCCCCCTTTCAAGCTAGGGATCCCAGACTTGCAGGGATGGTAGAGGGGGACTTGGGCTCCAAGAGGAGCCCTCAAGCTAGCCTGGGACACCTTCCCTCCGTGAATGGCAGAGGGACAAAGTCGGATTATGTTACCCGATTATACTTCCATAACCCCTGGACACATTTTTCACAAAGTCACCCTACCTTATGGAAGTTCAGCCCGGCGGCCCCCTTTCAAGCTAGGGATCCCAGACTTGCAGGGATGGTAGAGGGGGACTAGGGCTCCAAGAGGAGCCCTCAAGCTAGCCTGGGACACCTTCCCTCCGTGAATGGCAGAGGGACAAAGTCGGATTATGTTACCCGATTATACTTCCATAACCCCTGGACACATTTTTCACAAAGTCACCCTACCTTATGGAAGTTCAGCCCGGCGGCCCCCTTTCAAGCTAGGGATCCCAGACTTGCAGGGATGGTAGAGGGGGACTAGGGCTCCAAGAGGAGCCCTCAAGCTTGTCTGTACCACCTTCCCTCCGGAAATGGCAGAGGGACAAAATCGGATTTTGTTACCCGATTACACTTCCATAACCCCTGGACACATTTTTCACAAAGTCACCCTACCTTATGGAAGTTCAGCCCGGCGGCCCCCTTTCAAGCTAGGGATCCCAGACTTGCAGGGATGGTAGAGGGGGACTTGGGCTCCAAGAGGAGCCCTCAAGCTTGTCTGTACCACCTTCCCTCCGGAAATGGCAGAGGGACAGAATCGGATTTTGTTACCCGATTACACTTCCATAACCCCTGGACACATTTTTCACAAAGTCACCCTACCTTATGGAAGTTCAGCCCGGCGGCTCCCTTTCAAGCTAGGGATCCCAGACTTGCAGGGATGGTAGAGGGGGACTAGGGCTCCAAGAGGAGCCCTCAAGCTTGTCTGTACCACCTTCCCTCCGGAAATGGCAGAGGGACAAAATCGGATTTTGTTACCCGATTACACTTCCATAACCCCTGGACACATTTTTCACAAAGTCACCCTACCTTATGGAAGTTCAGCCCGGCGGCCCCCTTTCAAGCTAGGGATCCCAGACTTGCAGGGATGGTAGAGGGGGACTAGGGCTCCAAGAGGAGCCCTCAAGCTTGTCTGTACCACCTTCCCTCCGGAAATGGCAGAGGGACAAATCGGATTTTGTTACCCGATTACACTTCCATAACCCCTGGACACATTTTTCACAAAGTCACCCTACCTTATGGAAGTTCAGCCCGGCGGCCCCCTTTCAAGCTAGGGATCCCAGACTTGCAGGGATGGTAGAGGGGGACTAGGGCTCCAAGAGGAGCCCTCAAGCTTGTCTGTACCACCTTCCCTCCGGAAATGGCAGAGGGACAAAATCGGATTTTGTTACCCGATTACACTTCCATAACCCCTGGACACATTTTTCACAAAGTCACCCTACCTTATGGAAGTTCAGCCCGGCGGCCCCCTTTCAAGCTAGGGATCCCAGACTTGCAGGGATGGTAGAGG
Organism: Bufo bufo; assembly: GCF_905171765.1. Lineage (NCBI taxonomy): Eukaryota > Metazoa > Chordata > Amphibia > Anura > Bufonidae > Bufo > Bufo bufo. The sequence goes on from NW_024400340.1 coordinate 2,637, forward strand.
GGGACTAGGGCTCCAAGAGGAGCCCTCAAGCTTGTCTGTACCACCTTCCCTCCGGAAATGGCAGAGGGACAAATCGGATTTTGTTACACGATTACACTTCCATAACCCCTGGACACATTTTTCACAAAGTCACCCTACCTTATGGAAGTTCAGCCCGGCGGCCCCCTTTCAAGCTAGGGATCCCAGACTTGCAGGGATGGTAGAGGGGGACTAGGGCTCCAAGAGGAGCCCTCAAGCTTGTCTGTACCACCTTCCCTCCGGAAATGGCAGAGGGACAAATCGGATTTTGTTACACGATTACACTTCCATAACCCCTGGACACATTTTTCACAAAGTCACCCTACCTTATGGAAGTTCAGCCCGGCGGCCCCTTTCAAGCTAGGGATCCCAGACTTGCAGGGATGGTAGAGGGGGACTAGGGCTCCAAGAGGAGCCCTCAAGCTTGTCTGTACCACCTTCCCTCCGGAAATGGCAGAGGGACAAAATCGGATTTTGTTACCCGATTACACTTCCATAACCCCTGGACACATTTTTCACAAAGTCACCCTACCTTATGGAAGTTCAGCCCGGCGGCCCCCTTTCAAGCTAGGGATCCCAGACTTGCAGGGATGGTAGAGGGGGACTTGGGCTCCAAGAGGAGCCCTCAAGCTAGCCTGGGACACCTTCCCTCCGTGAATGGCAGAGGGACAAAGTCGGATTATGTTACCCGATTATACTTCCATAACCCCTGGACACATTTTTCACAAAGTCACCCTACCTTATGGAAGTTCAGCCCGGCGGCCCCCTTTCAAGCTAGGGATCCCAGACTTGCAGGGATGGTAGAGGGGGACTAGGGCTCCAAGAGGAGCCCTCAAGCTTGTCTGTACCACCTTCCCTCCGGAAATGGCAGAGGGACAGAATCGGATTTTGTTACACGATTACACTTCCATAACCCCTGGACACATTTTTCACAAAGTCACCCTACCTTATGGAAGTTCAGCCCGGCCGCTTCCTTTCAAGCTAGGGATCCCAGACTTGCAGTGATGGTAGAGGGGGACAAGGGCTCCAAGAGGAGCCCTCAAGCTTGTCTGTACCACCTTCCCTCCGGAAATGGCAGAGGGACAAAATCGGATTTTGTTACCCGATTACACTTCCATAACCCCTGGACACATTTTTCACAAAGTCACCCTACCTTATGGAAGTTCAGCCCGGCGGCCCCCTTTCAAGCTAGGGATCCCAGACTTGCAGGGATGGTAGAGGGGGACTAGGGCTCCAAGAGGAGCCCTCAAGCTAGCCTGGGACACCTTCCCTCCGTGAATGGCAGAGGGACAAAGTCGGATTATGTTACCCGATTATACTTCCATAACCCCTGGACACATTTTTCACAAAGTCACCCTACCTTATGGAAGTTCAGCCCGGCGGCCCCCTTTCAAGCTAGGGATCCCAGACTTGCAGGGATGGTAGAGGGGGACTAGGGCTCCAAGAGGAGCCCTCAAGCTAGTCTGTACCACCTTCCCTCCGTGAATGGCAGAGGGACAAAGTCGGATTATGTTACCCGATTATACTTCCATAACCCCTGGACACATTTTTCACAAAGTCACCCTACCTTATGGAAGTTCAGCCCGGCGGCCCCCTTTCAAGCTAGGGATCCCAGACTTGCAGGGATGGTAGAGGGGGACTAGGGCTCCAAGAGGAGCCCTCAAGCTTGTCTGTACCACCTTCCCTCCGGAAATGGCAGAGGGACAAAATCGGATTTTGTTACCCGATTACACTTCCATAACCCCTGGACACATTTTTCACAAAGTCACCCTACCTTATGGAAGTTCAGCCCGGCGGCCCCCTTTCAAGCTAGGGATCCCAGACTTGCAGGGATGGTAGAGGGGGACTTGGGCTCCAAGAGGAGCCCTCAAGCTTGTCTGTACCACCTTCCCTCCGGAAATGGCAGAGGGACAGAATCGGATTTTGTTACACGATTACACTTCCATAACCCCTGGACACATTTTTCACAAAGTCACCCTACCTTATGGAAGTTCAGCCCGGCGGCCCCCTTTCAAGCTAGGGATCCCAGACTTGCAGGGATGGTAGAGGGGGACTAGGGCTCCAAGAGGAGCCCTCAAGCTTGTCTGTACCACCTTCCCTCCGGAAATGGCAGAGGGACAAAATCGGATTTTGTTACCCGATTACACTTCCATAACCCCTGGACACATTTTTCACAAAGTCACCCTACCTTATGGAAGTTCAGCCCGGCGGCCCCCTTTCAAGCTAGGGATCCCAGACTTGCAGGGATGGTAGAGGGGGACTAGGGCTCCAAGAGGAGCCCTCAAGCTTGTCTGTACCACCTTCCCTCCGGAAATGGCAGAGGGACAAATTCGGATTTTGTTACCCGATTACACTTCCATAACCCCTGGACACATTTTTCACAAAGTCACCCTACCTTATGGAAGTTCAGCCCGGCGGCCCCCTTTCAAGCTAGGGATCCCAGACTTGCAGGGATGGTAGAGGGGGACTAGGGCTCCAAGAGGAGCCCTCAAGCTTGTCTGTACCACCTTCCCTCCGGAAATGGCAGAGGGACAAAATCGGATTTTGTTACCCGATTACACTTCCATAACCCCTGGACACATTTTTCACAAAGTCACCCTACCTTATGGAAGTTCAGCCCGGCGGCCCCCTTTCAAGCTAGGGATCCCAGACTTGCAGGGATGGTAGAGGGGGACTAGGGCTCCAAGAAGAGCCCTCAAGCTTGTCTGTACCACCTTCCCTCCGGAAATGGCAGAGGGACAAATCGGATTTTGTTACCCGATTACACTTCCATAACCCCTGGACACATTTTTCACAAAGTCACCCTACCTTATGGAAGTTCAGCCCGGCGGCCCCCTTTCAAGCTAGGGATCCCAGACTTGCAGGGATGGTAGAGGGGGACTAGGGCTCCAAGAGGAGCCCTCAAGCTTGTCTGTACCACCTTCCCTCCGGAAATGGCAGAGGGACAAAATCGGATTTTGTTACCCGATTACACTTCCATAACCCCTGGACACATTTTTCACAAAGTCACCCTACCTTATGGAAGTTCAGCCCGGCGGCCCCCTTTCAAGCTAGGGATCCCAGACTTGCAGGGATGGTAGAGGGGGACTAGGGCTCCAAGAGGAGCCCTCAAGCTTGTCTGTACCACCTTCCCTCCGGAAATGGCAGAGGGACAAAATCGGATTTTGTTACCCGATTACACTTCCATAACCCCTGGACACATTTTTCACAAAGTCACCCTACCTTATGGAAGTTCAGCCCGGCGGCCCCCTTTCAAGCTAGGGATCCCAGACTTGCAGGGATGGTAGAGGGGGACTTGGGCTCCAAGAGGAGCCCTCAAGCTAGCCTGGGACACCTTCCCTCCGTGAATGGCAGAGGGACAAAGTCGGATTATGTTACCCGATTATACTTCCATAACCCCTGGACACATTTTTCACAAAGTCACCCTACCTTATGGAAGTTCAGCCCGGCGGCCCCCTTTCAAGCTAGGGATCCCAGACTTGCAGGGATGGTAGAGGGGGACTAGGGCTCCAAGAGGAGCCCTCAAGCTTGTCTGTACCACCTTCCCTCCGGAAATGGCAGAGGGACAGAATCGGATTTTGTTACACGATTACACTTCCATAACCCCTGGACACATTTTTCACAAAGTCACCCTACCTTATGGAAGTTCAGCCCGGCAGCCCCTTTCAAGCTAGGGATCCCAGACTTGCAGGGATGGTAGAGGGGGACTAGGGCTCCAAGAGGAGCCCTCAAGCTTGTCTGTACCACCTTCCCTCCGGAAATGGCAGAGGGACAAAATCGGATTTTGTTACCCGATTACACTTCCATAACCCCTGGACACATTTTTCACAAAGTCACCCTACCTTATGGAAGTTCAGCCCGGCGGCCCCCTTTCAAGCTAGGGATCCCAGACTTGCAGGGATGGTAGAGGGGGACTTGGGCTCCAAGAGGAGCCCTCAAGCTAGCCTGGGACACCTTCCCTCCGTGAATGGCAGAGGGACAAAGTCGGATTATGTTACCCGATTATACTTCCATAACCCCTGGACACATTTTTCACAAAGTCACCCTACCTTATGGAAGTTCAGCCCGGCGGCCCCCTTTCAAGCTAGGGATCCCAGACTTGCAGGGATGGTAGAGGGGGACTAGGGCTCCAAGAGGAGCCCTCAAGCTTGTCTGTACCACCTTCCCTCCGGAAATGGCAGAGGGACAAAATCGGATTTTGTTACCCGATTACACTTCCATAACCCCTGGACACATTTTTCACAAAGTCACCCTACCTTATGGAAGTTCAGCCCGGCGGCCCCCTTTCAAGCTAGGGATCCCAGACTTGCAGGGATGGTAGAGGGGGACTAGGGCTCCAAGAGGAGCCCTCAAGCTTGTCTGTACCACCTTCCCTCCGGAAATGGCAGAGGGACAAAATCGGATTTTGTTACCCGATTACACTTCCATAACCCCTGGACACATTTTTCACAAAGTCACCCTACCTTATGGAAGTTCAGCCCGGCGGCCCCCTTTCAAGCTAGGGATCCCAGACTTGCAGGGATGGTAGAGGGGGACTAGGGCTCCAAGAGGAGCCCTCAAGCTTGTCTGTACCACCTTCCCTCCGGAAATGGCAGAGGGACAAAATCGGATTTTGTTACACGATTACACTTCCATAACCCCTGGACACATTTTTCACAAAGTCACCCTACCTTATGGAAGTTCAGCCCGGCGGCCCCCTTTCAAGCTAGGGATCCCAGACTTGCAGGGATGGTAGAGGGGGACTAGGGCTCCAAGAGGAGCCCTCAAGCTAGCCTGGGACACCTTCCCTCCGGAATGGCAGAGGGACAAAGTCGGATTATGTTACCCGATTATACTTCCATAACCCCTGGACACATTTTTCACAAAGTCACCCTACCTTATGGAAGTTCAGCCCGGCGGCCCCCTTTCAAGCTAGGGATCCCAGACTTGCAGGGATGGTAGAGGGGGACTAGGGCTCCAAGAGGAGCCCTCAAGCTAGCCTGGGACACCTTCCCTCCGTGAATGGCAGAGGGACAAAGTCGGATTATGTTACCCGATTATACTTCCATAACCCCTGGACACATTTTTCACAAAGTCACCCTACCTTATGGAAGTTCAGCCCGGCGGCCCCCTTTCAAGCTAGGGATCCCAGACTTGCAGGGATGGTAGAGGGGGACTAGGGCTCCAAGAGGAGCCCTCAAGCTTGTCTGTACCACCTTCCCTCCGGAAATGGCAGAGGGACAAAATCGGATTTTGTTACCCGATTACACTTCCATAACCCCTGGACACATTTTTCACAAAGTCACCCTACCTTATGGAAGTTCAGCCCGGCGGCCCCCTTTCAAGCTAGGGATCCCAGACTTGCAGGGATGGTAGAGGGGGACTAGGGCTCCAAGAGGAGCCCTCAAGCTTGTCTGTACCACCTTCCCTCCGGAAATGGCAGAGGGACAAAATCAGATTTTGTTACCCGATTACACTTCCATAACCCCTGGACACATTTTTCACAAAGTCACCCTACCTTATGGAAGTTCAGCCCGGCGGCCCCCTTTCAAGCTAGGGATCCCAGACTTGCAGGGATGGTAGAGGGGGACTAGGGCTCCAAGAGGAGCCCTCAAGCTTGTCTGTACCACCTTCCCTCCGGAAATGGCAGAGGGACAAATCGGATTTTGTTACCCGATTACACTTCCATAACCCCTGGACACATTTTTCACAAAGTCACCCTACCTTATGGAAGTTCAGCCCGGCGGCCCCCTTTCAAGCTAGGGATCCCAGACTTGCAGGGATGGTAGAGGGGGACTAGGGCTCCAAGAGGAGCCCTCAAGCTTGTCTGTACCACCTTCCCTCCGGAAATGGCAGAGGGACAAAGTCGGATTTTGTTACCCGATTACACTTCCATAACCCCTGGACACATTTTTCACAAAGTCACCCTACCTTATGGAAGTTCAGCCCGGCGGCCCCCTTTCAAGCTAGGGATCCCAGACTTGCAGGGATGGTAGAGGGGGACTAGGGCTCCAAGAGGAGCCCTCAAGCTTGTCTGTACCACCTTCCCTCCGGAAATGGCAGAGGGACAAATCGGATTTTGTTACACGATTACACTTCCATAACCCCTGGACACATTTTTCACAAAGTCACCCTACCTTATGGAAGTTCAGCCCGGCGGCCCCCTTTCAAGCTAGGGATCCCAGACTTGCAGGGATGGTAGAGGGGGACTAGGGCTCCAAGAGGAGCCCTCAAGCTTGTCTGTACCACCTTCCCTCCGGAAATGGCAGAGGGACAAAATCGGATTTTGTTACACGATTACACTTCCATAACCCCTGGACACATTTTTCACAAAGTCACCCTACCTTATGGAAGTTCAGCCCGGCGGCCCCCTTTCAAGCTAGGGATCCCAGACTTGCAGGGATGGTAGAGGGGGACTAGGGCTCCAAGAGGAGCCCTCAAGCTTGTCTGTACCACCTTCCCTCCGGAAATGGCAGAGGGACAAAATCGGATTTTGTTACCCGATTACACTTCCATAACCCCTGGACACATTTTTCACAAAGTCACCCTACCTTATGGAAGTTCAGCCCGGCGGCCCCCTTTCAAGCTAGGGATCCCAGACTTGCAGGGATGGTAGAGGGGGACTTGGGCTCCAAGAGGAGCCCTCAAGCTAGCCTGGGACACCTTCCCTCCGTGAATGGCAGAGGGACAAAGTCGGATTATGTTACCCGATTATACTTCCATAACCCCTGGACACATTTTTCACAAAGTCACCCTACCTTATGGAAGTTCAGCCCGGCGGCCCCCTTTCAAGCTAGGGATCCCAGACTTGCAGGGATGGTAGAGGGGGACTTGGGCTCCAAGAGGAGCCCTCAAGCTTGTCTGTACCACCTTCCCTCCGGAAATGGCAGAGGGACAAATCGGATTTTGTTACACGATTACACTTCCATAACCCCTGGACACATTTTTCACAAAGTCACCCTACCTTATGGAAGTTCAGCCCGGCGGCTCCCTTTCAAGCTAGGGATCCCAGACTTGCAGGGATGGTAGAGGGGGACTAGGGCTCCAAGAGGAGCCCTCAAGCTTGTCTGTACCACCTTCCCTCCGGAAATGGCAGAGGGACAAAATCGGATTTTGTTACCCGATTACACTTCCATAACCCCTGGACACATTTTTCACAAAGTCACCCTACCTTATGGAAGTTCAGCCCGGCGGCCCCCTTTCAAGCTAGGGATCCCAGACTTGCAGGGATGGTAGAGGGGGACTAGGGCTCCAAGAGGAGCCCTCAAGCTTGTCTGTACCACCTTCCCTCCGGAAATGGCAGAGGGACAAAGTCGGATTTTGTTACCCGATTACACTTCCATAACCCCTGGACACATTTTTCACAAAGTCACCCTACCTTATGGAAGTTCAGCCCGGCGGCCCCCTTTCAAGCTAGGGATCCCAGACTTGCAGGGATGGTAGAGGGGGACTTGGGCTCCAAGAGGAGCCCTCAAGCTTGTCTGTACCACCTTCCCTCCGGAAATGGCAGAGGGACAGAATCGGATTTTGTTACCCGATTACACTTCCATAACCCCTGGACACATTTTTCACAAAGTCACCCTACCTTATGGAAGTTCAGCCCGGCGGCTCCCTTTCAAGCTAGGGATCCCAGACTTGCAGGGATGGTAGAGGGGGACTAGGGCTCCAAGAGGAGCCCTCAAGCTTGTCTGTACCACCTTCCCTCCGGAAATGGCAGAGGGACAAAATCGGATTTTGTTACCCGATTACACTTCCATAACCCCTGGACACATTTTTCACAAAGTCACCCTACCTTATGGAAGTTCAGCCCGGCGGCCCCCTTTCAAGCTAGGGATCCCAGACTTGCAGGGATGGTAGAGGGGGACTTGGGCTCCAAGAGGAGCCCTCAAGCTTGTCTGTACCACCTTCCCTCCGTGAATGGCAGAGGGACAAAGTCGGATTATGTTACCCGATTATACTTCCATAACCCCTGGACACATTTTTCACAAAGTCACCCTACCTTATGGAAGTTCAGCCCGGCGGCCCCCTTTCAAGCTAGGGATCCCAGACTTGCAGGGATGGTAGAGGGGGACTAGGGCTCCAAGAGGAGCCCTCAAGCTTGTCTGTACCACCTTCCCTCCGGAAATGGCAGAGGGACAAAATCGGATTTTGTTACCCGATTACACTTCCATAACCCCTGGACACATTTTTCACAAAGTCACCCTACCTTATGGAAGTTCAGCCCGGCGGCCCCCTTTCAAGCTAGGGATCCCAGACTTGCAGGGATGGTAGAGGGGGACTAGGGCTCCAAGAGGAGCCCTCAAGCTTGTCTGTACCACCTTCCCTCCGGAAATGGCAGAGGGACAAATTCAGATTTTGTTACACGATTACACTTCCATAACCCCTGGACACATTTTTCACAAAGTCACCCTACCTTATGGAAGTTCAGCCCGGCGGCCCCCTTTCAAGCTAGGGATCCCAGACTTGCAGGGATGGTAGAGGGGGACTTGGGCTCCAAGAGGAGCCCTCAAGCTAGCCTGGGACACCTTCCCTCCGTGAATGGCAGAGGGACAAAGTCGGATTATGTTACCCGATTATACTTCCATAACCCCTGGACACATTTTTCACAAAGTCACCCTACCTTATGGAAGTTCAGCCCGGCGGCCCCCTTTCAAGCTAGGGATCCCAGACTTGCAGGGATGGTAGAGGGGGACTAGGGCTCCAAGAGGAGCCCTCAAGCTAGCCTGGGACACCTTCCCTCCGTGAATGGCAGAGGGACAAAGTCGGATTATGTTACCCGATTACACTTCCATAACCCCTGGACACATTTTTCACAAAGTCACCCTACCTTATGGAAGTTCAGCCCGGCGGCCCCCTTTCAAGCTAGGGATCCCAGACTTGCAGGGATGGTAGAGGGGGACTAGGGCTCCAAGAGGAGCCCTCAAGCTTGTCTGTACCACCTTCCCTCCGGAAATGGCAGAGGGACAAAATCAGATTTTGTTACCCGATTACACTTCCATAACCCCTGGACACATTTTTCACAAAGTCACCCTACCTTATGGAAGTTCAGCCCGGCGGCCCCTTTCAAGCTAGGGATCCCAGACTTGCAGGGATGGTAGAGGGGGACTTGGGCTCCAAGAGGAGCCCTCAAGCTTGTCTGTACCACCTTCCCTCCGGAAATGGCAGAGGGACAGATCGGATTTTGTTACCCGATTACACTTCCATAACCCCTGGACACATTTTTCACAAAGTCACCCTACCTTATGGAAGTTCAGCCCGGCGGCCCCCTTTCAAGCTAGGGATCCCAGACTTGCAGGGATGGTAGAGGGGGACTAGGGCTCCAAGAGGAGCCCTCAAGCTTGTCTGTACCACCTTCCCTCCGGAAATGGCAGAGGGACAAATCGGATTTTGTTACCCGATTACACTTCCATAACCCCTGGACACATTTTTCACAAAGTCACCCTACCTTATGGAAGTTCAGCCCGGCGGCCCCCTTTCAAGCTAGGGATCCCAGACTTGCAGGGATGGTAGAGGGGGACTAGGGCTCCAAGAGGAGCCCTCAAGCTTGTCTGTACCACCTTCCCTCCGGAAATGGCAGAGGGACAAATTCGGATTTTGTTACCCGATTACACTTCCATAACCCCTGGACACATTTTTCACAAAGTCACCCTACCTTATGGAAGTTCAGCCCGGCGGCCCCCTTTCAAGCTAGGGATCCCAGACTTGCAGGGATGGTAGAGGGGGACTAGGGCTCCAAGAGGAGCCCTCAAGCTTGTCTGTACACCTTCCCTCCGGAAATGGCAGAGGGACAAAATCGGATTTTGTTACCCGATTACACTTCCATAACCCCTGGACACATTTTTCACAAAGTCACCCTACCTTATGGAAGTTCAGCCCGGCGGCCCCCTTTCAAGCTAGGGATCCCAGACTTGCAGGGATGGTAGAGGGGGACTAGGGCTCCAAGAGGAGCCCTCAAGCTTGTCTGTACCACCTTCCCTCCGGAATGGCAGAGGGACAAAGTCGGATTTTGTTACCCGATTACACTTCCATAACCCCTGGACACATTTTTCACAAAGTCACCCTACCTTATGGAAGTTCAGCCCGGCGGCCCCCTTTCAAGCTAGGGATCCCAGACTTGCAGGGATGGTAGAGGGGGACTAGGGCTCCAAGAGGAGCCCTCAAGCTTGTCTGTACCACCTTCCCTCCGGAAATGGCAGAGGGACAAATCGGATTTTGTTACCCGATTACACTTCCATAACCCCTGGACACATTTTTCACAAAGTCACCCTACCTTATGGAAGTTCAGCCCGGCCGCTCCTTTCAAGCTAGGGATCCCAGACTTGCAGGGATGGTAGAGGGGGACTAGGGCTCCAAGAGGAGCCCTCAAGCTTGTCTGTACCACCTTCCCTCCGGAAATGGCAGAGGGACAAAATCGGATTTTGTTACCCGATTACACTTCCATAACCCCTGGACACATTTTTCACAAAGTCACCCTACCTTATGGAAGTTCAGCCCGGCGGCCCCCTTTCAAGCTAGGGATCCCAGACTTGCAGGGATGGTAGAGGGGGACTTGGGCTCCAAGAGGAGCCCTCAAGCTAGCCTGGGACACCTTCCCTCCGTGAATGGCAGAGGGACAAAGTCGGATTATGTTACCCGATTATACTTCATAACCCCTGGACACATTTTTCACAAAGTCACCCTACCTTATGGAAGTTCAGCCCGGCGGCCCCCTTTCAAGCTAGGGATCCCAGACTTGCAGGGATGGTAGAGGGGGACTAGGGCTCCAAGAGGAGCCCTCAAGCTTGTCTGTACCACCTTCCCTCCGGAAATGGCAGAGGGACAAAATCGGATTTTGTTACCCGATTACACTTCCATAACCCCTGGACACATTTTTCACAAAGTCACCCTACCTTATGGAAGTTCAGCCCGGCAGCCCCTTTCAAGCTAGGGATCCCAGACTTGCAGGGATGGTAGAGGGGGACTTGGGCTCCAAGAGGAGCCCTCAAGCTAGCCTGGGACACCTTCCCTCCGTGAATGGCAGAGGGACAAAGTCGGATTATGTTACCCGATTATACTTCCATAACCCCTGGACACATTTTTCACAAAGTCACCCTACCTTATGGAAGTTCAGCCCGGCGGCCCCCTTTCAAGCTAGGGATCCCAGACTTGCAGGGATGGTAGAGGGGGACTAGGGCTCCAAGAGGAGCCCTCAAGCTTGTCTGTACCACCTTCCCTCCGGAAATGGCAGAGGGACAAATTCGGATTTTGTTACCCGATTACACTTCCATAACCCCTGGACACATTTTTCACAAAGTCACCCTACCTTATGGAAGTTCAGCCCGGCGGCCCCCTTTCAAGCTAGGGATCCCAGACTTGCAGGGATGGTAGAGGGGGACTAGGGCTCCAAGAGGAGCCCTCAAGCTTGTCTGTACCACCTTCCCTCCGGAAATGGCAGAGGGACAGAATCGGATTTTGTTACCCGATTACACTTCCATAACCCCTGGACACATTTTTCACAAAGTCACCCTACCTTATGGAAGTTCAGCCCGGCGGCCTCCTTTCAAGCTAGGGATCCCAGACTTGCAGGGATGGTAGAGGGGGACTAGGGCTCCAAGAGGAGCCCTCAAGCTTGTCTGTACCACCTTCCCTCCGGAAATGGCAGAGGGACAAAATCGGATTTTGTTACCCGATTACACTTCCATAACCCCTGGACACATTTTTCACAAAGTCACCCTACCTTATGGAAGTTCAGCCCGGCGGCCCCCTTTCAAGCTAGGGATCCCAGACTTGCAGGGATGGTAGAGGGGGACTTGGGCTCCAAGAGGAGCCCTCAAGCTAGCCTGGGACACCTTCCCTCCGTGAATGGCAGAGGGACAAAGTCGGATTATGTTACCCGATTATACTTCCATAACCCCTGGACACATTTTTCACAAAGTCACCCTACCTTATGGAAGTTCAGCCCGGCGGCCCCTTTCAAGCTAGGGATCCCAGACTTGCAGGGATGGTAGAGGGGGACTTGGGCTCCAAGAGGAGCCCTCAAGCTTGTCTGTACCACCTTCCCTCCGGAAATGGCAGAGGGACAGAATCGGATTTTGTTACACGATTACACTTCCATAACCCCTGGACACATTTTTCACAAAGTCACCCTACCTTATGGAAGTTCAGCCCGGCCGCTTCCTTTCAAGCTAGGGATCCCAGACTTGCAGTGATGGTAGAGGGGGACTAGGGCTCCAAGAGGAGCCCTCAAGCTTGTCTGTACCACCTTCCCTCCGGAAATGGCAGAGGGACAAAATCGGATTTTGTTACCCGATTACACTTCCATAACCCCTGGACACATTTTTCACAAAGTCACCCTACCTTATGGAAGTTCAGCCCGGCGGCCCCCTTTCAAGCTAGGGATCCCAGACTTGCAGGGATGGTAGAGGGGGACTTGGGCTCCAAGAGGAGCCCTCAAGCTAGCCTGGGACACCTTCCCTCCGTGAATGGCAGAGGGACAAAGTCGGATTATGTTACCCGATTATACTTCCATAACCCCTGGACACATTTTTCACAAAGTCACCCTACCTTATGGAAGTTCAGCCCGGCGGCCCCCTTTCAAGCTAGGGATCCCAGACTTGCAGGGATGGTAGAGGGGGACTAGGGCTCCAAGAGGAGCCCTCAAGCTTGTCTGTACCACCTTCCCTCCGGAAATGGCAGAGGGACAAAATCGGATTTTGTTACCCGATTACACTTCCATAACCCCTGGACACATTTTTCACAAAGTCACCCTACCTTATGGAAGTTCAGCCCGGCGGCCCCCTTTCAAGCTAGGGATCCCAGACTTGCAGGGATGGTAGAGGGGGACTTGGGCTCCAAGAGGAGCCCTCAAGCTTGTCTGTACCACCTTCCCTCCGTGAATGGCAGAGGGACAAAGTCGGATTATGTTACCCGATTATACTTCCATAACCCCTGGACACATTTTTCACAAAGTCACCCTACCTTATGGAAGTTCAGCCCGGCGGCCCCCTTTCAAGCTAGGGATCCCAGACTTGCAGGGATGGTAGAGGGGGACTAGGGCTCCAAGAGGAGCCCTCAAGCTTGTCTGTACCACCTTCCCTCCGGAAATGGCAGAGGGACAAAATCGGATTTTGTTACCCGATTACACTTCCATAACCCCTGGACACATTTTTCACAAAGTCACCCTACCTTATGGAAGTTCAGCCCGGCGGCCCCCTTTCAAGCTAGGGATCCCAGACTTGCAGGGATGGTAGAGGGGGACTAGGGCTCCAAGAGGAGCCCTCAAGCTTGTCTGTACCACCTTCCCTCCGGAAATGGCAGAGGGACAAAATCGGATTTTGTTACCCGATTACACTTCCATAACCCCTGGACACATTTTTCACAAAGTCACCCTACCTTATGGAAGTTCAGCCCGGCGGCCCCCTTTCAAGCTAGGGATCCCAGACTTGCAGGGATGGTAGAGGGGGACTTGGGCTCCAAGAGGAGCCCTCAAGCTTGTCTGTACCACCTTCCCTCCGGAAATGGCAGAGGGACAGAATCGGATTTTGTTACACGATTACACTTCCATAACCCCTGGACACATTTTTCACAAAGTCACCCTACCTTATGGAAGTTCAGCCCGGCGGCCTCCTTTCAAGCTAGGGATCCCAGACTTGCAGGGATGGTAGAGGGGGACTAGGGCTCCAAGAGGAGCCCTCAAGCTTGTCTGTACCACCTTCCCTCCGGAAATGGCAGAGGGACAAAATCGGATTTTGTTACCCGATTACACTTCCATAACCCCTGGACACATTTTTCACAAAGTCACCCTACCTTATGGAAGTTCAGCCCGGCGGCCCCCTTTCAAGCTAGGGATCCCAGACTTGCAGGGATGGTAGAGGGGGACTTGGGCTCCAAGAGGAGCCCTCAAGCTAGCCTGGGACACCTTCCCTCCGTGAATGGCAGAGGGACAAAGTCGGATTATGTTACCCGATTATACTTTCATAACCCCTGGACACATTTTTCACAAAGTCACCCTACCTTATGGAAGTTCAGCCCGGCCGCTTCCTTTCAAGCTAGGGATCCCAGACTTGCAGGGATGGTAGAGGGGGACTTGGGCTCCAAGAGGAGCCCTCAAGCTTGTCTGTACCACCTTCCCTCCGGAAATGGCAGAGGGACAAATTCGGATTTTGTTACCCGATTACACTTCTATAACCCCTGGACACATTTTTCATAAAGTCACCCTACCTTATGGAAGTTCAGCCCGGCGGCCCCCTTTCAAGCTAGGGATCCCATACTTGCAGGCAGGGCCGGATCAAGAGCATCATGGGCCTGGTGCAGAAGATTTTAATGGGCCTTTTTATAGAAAATGAAAACGCAACACAGAGCAACTTTTTATAGCACAAATAAAGTGTGAATTTACGCAAAATTACACATGTGAAAATACGCATGCATAAAGTTTGAAGTGTGAACGGGTCTGCGTAATCCCATTCAAGTCTATCGGACTAAAGTTCATGCGTAATTTTGAAGCAGATTTACGCACAAAAAATCTGCTGTGTGAACTTAGCCTAAGTGTACATCTCTGGCCACAGTTTAAATATACAGCCATCTATATAGATGGCTGTATTATGTATAGCCACCCCCCAAGGAGTTAACTAGTGCTGCTGGATATGTCATTCAGGAGCATGAAAAAGCTATTCACGTCTAGCTTTTCCATGCTCCTGAATGGCATATGTGTTTATAAAAGCTAATCTATTATAAGCAGATCTGCCATTGAGGAGCTTGGAAAAGATAGGTAGGCAAGAAATAGTCACCTAGCTTTTCCATGCTCCTGAATGGCATATCTGCTTATATGCATACATGTTTATAATAGCCAAGCTATTATATGCAGATCTGCCATTCAGGAGCATGGAAAAGCTAGGTTAGAAACAGTCACCTAGCTTTTCCATGCTCCTGAATGGCAGATCTGCCTTTAGGCATATCTGTTTGTAATAGCTGAACTATTATAAGCAGATATATCATTCAAGCATGGAAAAGCTAGGTGACAATTTCTCACATAACTTTTCCATGCTATGCTCCTGAATGACAAATCTGCCTATAGGCATATCTGTTTATAATACCTGATCTATTATAAGCAGATATACCACTCAGGAGCATTGAAGAGCTAGGTGACTATTTCTCACTTAGCTTTTCCATGCTCCTGAATGGCATATCTGTTTATAATAGATCAGGCTCAGCTATTATAAAGATATATATGCCTATAAGCAGATATGCAATTCAGGAGCATGGAAAAGATAGGTGAAAAAAATCATCAGCCAGCTTTTCCGTGCTCCTGAATGACATGTATAAATTATACAGTAGGTGAGGTGAGCCAATGCTGATTTACTTACCGCCTATGAGTTGTTTTCTGGGCAGTACACTGAAGGCTGCTGAACGCGACTCACCGCTGGCAGCACCCCTGACTCCACGCAGGAAGAATTTTGAACTTCCCACACGCAGCAGCCGTCACGGTCTTTCACTTTACGGCATGGCCTAGGCCCCAGGGGAGGAGTCTGACGTGACGACGCAGCGCGGCGTGCACAGCTGACTTGTCACCTGACCTGATCTGTCAGCTGTCACTGTCCTGGTGAGTTCTGTAAAGGGCCGGCCTGGGAGATTTCTCCTTGCGCGCCGGCCCTGTCATCATCTGACAGTCGGCACGGTTCGGTCCTACTAAAGGGTTGCGGGGCGGCCGCCAGGCAACCTCAGCGAGGCGGCCTATGCGGGCCTAGCTCCGGTTGGCCTATGCGGGCAGGGCCGGACTGGGGATAAAAACCAGCCCTGGAAAAAGTTGCACACCAGCCCCACAGCATTGTGTCCTTATTTACTTGTTTATAAAAGGCGAAAGCGTTCATTTTAAAACACGAATATGAATTTTGCCCCACAATAGCTCTTTTGTAGAACCCCCATGGGGGGGGGGGGGAGCATGTAGCAGAGCTAGTATAGCATGTAGCAGAGCTGTGTGTAGCAAGTAGCAGAGCTAGTATAGCATGTAGCAGAGCTGTGTGTAGCATGTAGCAGAGCTAGTATAGCATGTAGCAGAGCTGTGTGTGTACAGGGTGCATGCAGCAGTGTAGCAGAGCAGGAAGCCTGGTAGGGACTCAGTGACACCATTCTTTTAACTAATAAACTCTCAGACAATTATCTGAGTCCCTGCAATAACTATAGCCACTACATCACAGTCTGCTCCACGGCATTCACTGCAGCAGAGCTGTGTTTGCCAGGAGCGAGTCCCTCCTGACCTTCGGTTCACTTGAGAGCCGACTCAGGCTACTTTCACACCTGCGTTCAGGTGTCCGCTCGTGAGCTCCGTTTGAAGGGGCTCACAAGCGGTCCTGAACGCAGCCGTCCAGCCCTGATGCATTCTCAGTGGAGGCGGATCCGCTCAGAATGCATCCGTCTGGCGGCGTTCAGCCTCCGCTCTGCTCAGTGAGCGGACACCTGAACGCTGCTTGCAGCGTTCGGGTGTCCGCCTGGCCGTGCGGAGGCGAGCGGATCCGTCCAGACTTACAATGTAAGTCAATGGGGATGGATCCGCTTGAAGATGACACTATATGGCTCAATCTTCAAGCGGATCCGTCCCCCATTGACTTTCAATGTAAAGTCTGAACGGATCCACTCAGGCTACTTTCAGACTTAGAAATTTTTCTAAGTTATAATGCAGACGGATCCGTTCTGAACGGATGCAAACGTCTGCATTATAGGAGCGGATCCGTCTGATGAAACATCAGACGGACCCGCTCCGAACGCTAGTGTGAAAGTAGCCTCAGCAAGTGAACCGAAGATTCGATGAGCTGAGCATGCGCATTGATCTTCAGTTCACTTGCTTCTGCCGGCTCAGGAAGTGAACCGAAGATCCGATTCATGAAAAAGATCCGAACTTCCCATCTCTAAGAGCAGTGACGCAGCCGCGGTGACAGAGTGGGAAGGGGGGGGGCGTGGTGTAGTGACAGCGTGGGGAAGAAGAAATTACAGAGCTGGAGGGGTGGAGCAATGAAAGGTTCTGGGGGAGGAGCAGTGACAGAGCCGTTACAGAGCCAGGGGCATTTATAGAACTTTCACCTCTGCCAGCACCCCTCAGAGGACCCCCTTTCTGCATGTGTTGTCAAACTGGGAAGGTGACGGGGGTCCTTTCCATGCCACATCAGCAGCTAGTTTGCCTAAACCACCTAGAGGTACGGGTAGTAATGTGCTAAGATTAGCAAGAGTGTGCACTAAACTAATTGCTGTGATCACATTAAGGCCTCGTTCACACCAGGCAGTGCGTTCCGGCCTGATTCTGTCCAGAATGCCCTGCACCGCATTGCGGCCGGCTAACTATATTGTGAGGCAGGAAGGGGTGTAGTGGTCTGTTGAAGTGATTGGCACCATAACCATGCCCAACGGCTGCAATGCGATTGGCTGCACAGGATCGCAAGGCACATTATGCCTGCAGTCCAAACAAAATGCTGCAAGCAGCCTTGTGACCGGACCTCAGGCATAATTGTGCCTTGCGATCCCGTGCATCCGATCGCCTGCGCCTGTGGCTACGGTGCCATTCACTTCAATGGATTGTCACGCCCCCTCCTGCCCCACAACATAGTGAGCCGGCCGCAATGTAGGCATTCTGGACAGAATCATCTGGTGTGAACGAGGCCTAAACTTAGTCATTTCACACCACAAAGGCTGGAACGCAAGCCAGCCACCCATCCCTGCATAAGAAAGCGTGGCGGTGCATTGAAATAAGGTTTTGATTTAAAATTATTTTTTGTATCAGGACAAGTAGGTTGTCATGAGGGACAAGTAGATCGAGCCCCCGCTTTAGTCCTTCGACAAGTAGTTTTTTTAAAAAATTTCCACACCCCTGCACTGTTATGGGGGATCTGCGGATGGCACTGTTATGAAGGATCTGTGGGTGGCACTGTTATGAAGGATCTGTGGTTGGCACTGTTATGAAGGATCTGTGGTTGGCACTGTTATGGGGGATCTGTGGATCACGCTGTTATGGAGGGGATCTATGGATGACACTGTTATGGGGATCTGTGGATGGCACTGTTATGGAGGATCTGTGGATGGCACTGTTATGAGGATCTGTGGATGGCACTGTTATGGGGATCTGTGGATGGCACTGTTATGGAGGATCTGTGGATGGCACTGTTATGGAGGATCTGTGGATGGCACTGTTATGGAGGATCTGTGGATGGCACTGTTATGGGGGATCTGTGGATGGCACTGTTATGGGGGATCTGTGGATGGCACTGTTATGGGGATCTGTGGATGGCACTGTTATGGAGGATCTGTGTCTGGCACTGTTATGGGGATCTGTGGATGGCATTGTTATGGGGATCTGTGGTTGGCACTGTTATGGGGGACCTATGGATGATGCACTGTTATAGGGGATGTGTGCTATGACTGTACTCTGTGCTCAGCCTCCGAGTCCTACCTGATACACAGCCCTGAACAGCCGGATGACAGCTCTGCACAAGCAGCAGCTAGCAGGCTGAAGGACCTTCCGTGATGTCATGATCATGTGATCAGTCACATGTGTGGGAGGAGTCAGGCTCCGGGCAATGTCCGTGCTGGAGCCTGCTGTTGGGGGCGGGGCCGGGGGATGGGCTCCTCTCTCTGTCAGTCCCTCTGTGTAATACTGCACCAGTCAAGGAGCCTCCTCACTGTCGGCACGGCCGGCCGTGCAGCAGTCAAGGTTACCGGCCTAACGGGCCGTGCCAGTGCGGCCCTGTATGCGGGCTGCTGGGCCTATTTTCATGCAGGGGCCTGGAGCTGCAGCTCCATCCGCCCCTACGTTAATCCGGCCCTGCTTGCAGGGATGGTAGAGGGGGACTTGGGCTCCAAGAGGAGCCCTCAAGCTAGCCTGGGACACCTTCCCTCCGTGAACGGCAGAGGGACAAAGTCGGATTATGTTACCCGATTATACTTTCATAACCCCTGGACACATTTTTCACAAAGTCACCCTACCATATGGAAGTTCAGCCCGGCGGCCCCCTTTCAATCTAGGGATCCCAGACTTGCAGGGATGGTAGAGGGGGACTAGGGCTCCAAGGGGAGCCCTCAAGCTTGTCTGTACCACCTTCCCTCCGGAAATGGCAGAGATACAAAATCGGATTTTGTTAACCGATTACTCTTCCATAACCCCTGGACACATTTTTCACAAAGTCACCCTACCTTATGGAAGTTCAGCCCGGCAGCCCCTTTCAAGCTAGGGATCCCAGACTTGCAGGGATGGTAGAGGGGGACTTGGGCTCCAAGAGGAGCCCTCAAGCTAGCCTGGGACACCTTCCCTCCGTGAATGGCAGAGGGACAAAGTCGGATTATGTTACCCGATTATACTTCCATAACCCCTGGACACATTTTTCACAAAGTCACCCTACCTTATGGAAGTTCAGCCCGGCGGCCCCCTTTCAAGCTAGGGATCCCAGACTTGCAGGGATGGTAGAGGGGGACTAGGGCTCCAAGAGGAGCCCTCAAGCTTGTCTGTACCACCTTCCCTCCGAAAATGGCAGAGAGACAAAATTGGATTTTGTTCCCCGATTTCACTTCCATAACCCCTGGACACATTTTTCACAAAGTCACCCTACCGTATAGAAGTTCAGCCCGGCGGCCCCCTTTCAAGATAGGGATCCCAGACTTGCAGGGATGGTAGAGGGGGACTAGGGCTCCAAGAGGAGCCCTCAAGCTTGTCTGTACCACCTTCCCTCCGGAATTGGCAGAGGGACAAAATCGGATTTTGTTACCAGATTACACTTCCATAACCCCTGGACACATTTTTCACAAAGTCACCCTACCTTATGGAAGTTCAGCCCGGCCGCTTCCTTTTAAGCTAGGGATCCCAGACTTGCAGTGATGGTAGAGGGGGACAAGGGCTCCAAGAGGAGCCCTCAAGCTTGTCTGTACCACCTTCCCTCCGGAAATGGCAGAGGGACAAAATCGGATTTTGTTACACGATTACACTTCCATAACCCCTGGACACATTTTTCACAAAGTCACCCTACCTTATGGAAGTTCAGCCCGGCGGCTCCCTTTCAAGCTAGGGATCCCATACTTGCAGGGATGGTAGAGGGGGACTTGGGCTCCAAGAGGAGCCCTCAAGCTAGCCTGGGACACCTTCCCTCCGTGAATGGCAGAGGGACAAAGTCGGATTATGTTACCCGATTACACTTCCATAACCCCTGGACACATTTTTCACAAAGTCACCCTACCTTATGGAAGTTCAGCCCGGCGGCCCCCTTTCAAGCTAGGGATCCCATACTTGCAGGGATGGTAGAGGGGGACTTGGGCTCCAAGAGGAGCCCTCAAGCTAGCCTGGGACACCTTCCCTCCGTGAACGGCAGAGGGACAAAGTCGGATTATGTTACCCGATTATACTTCCATAACCCCTGGACACATTTTTCACAAAGTCACCCTACCTTATGGAAGTTCAGCCCGGCGGCCCCCTTTCAAGCTAGGGATCCCAGACTTGCAGGGATGGTAGAGGGGGACTAGGGCTCCAAGAGGAGCCCTCAAGCTTGTCTGTACCACCTTCCCTCCGAAAATGGCAGAGAGACAAAATTGGATTTTGTTCCCCGATTTCACTTCCATAACCCCTGGACACATTTTTCACAAAGTCACCCTACCGTATAGAAGTTCAGCCCGGCGGCCCCCTTTCAAGATAGGGATCCCAGACTTGCAGGGATGGTAGAGGGGGACTAGGGCTCCAAGAGGAGCCCTCAAGCTTGTCTGTACCACCTTCCCTCCGGAATTGGCAGAGGGACAAAATCGGATTTTGTTACCCGATTACACTTCCATAACCCCTGGACACATTTTTCACAAAGTCACCCTACCTTATGGAAGTTCAGCCCGGCCGCTTCCTTTTAAGCTAGGGATCCCAGACTTGCAGTGATGGTAGAGGGGGACAAGGGCTCCAAGAGGAGCCCTCAAGCTTGTCTGTACCACCTTCCCTCCGGAAATGGCAGAGGGACAAAATCGGATTTTGTTACACGATTACACTTCCATAACCCCTGGACACATTTTTCACAAAGTCACCCTACCTTATGGAAGTTCAGCCCTACGGCTCCCTTTTTAAGCTAGGGATCCCATACTTGCAGGGATGGTAGAGGGGGACTTGGGCTCCAAGAGGAGCTCTCAAGCTAGCCTGGGACACCTTCCCTCCGTGAATGGCAGAGGGACAAAGTCGGATTTTGTTACCCGATTACACTTCCATAACCCCTGGACACATTTTTCACAAAGTCACCCTACCTTATGGAAGTTCAGCCCGGCGGCCCCTTTCAAGCTAGGGATCCCAGACTTGCAGGGATGGTAGAGGGGGACTTGGGCTCCAAGAGGAGCCCTCAAGCTTGTCTGTACCACCTTCCCTCCGGAAATGGCAGAGGGACAGAATCGGATTTTGTTACACGATTACACTTCCATAACCCCTGGACACATTTTTCACAAAGTCACCCTACCTTATGGAAGTTCAGCCCGGCCGCTTCCTTTTAAGCTAGGGATCCCAGACTTGCAGTGATGGTAGAGGGGGACAAGGGCTCCAAGAGGAGCCCTCAAGCTTGTCTGTACCACCTTCCCTCCGGAAATGGCAGAGGGACAAAATCGGATTTTGTTACACGATTACACTTCCATAACCCCTGGACACATTTTTCACAAAGTCACCCTACCTTATGGAAGTTCAGCTCGGCGGCTCCCTTTCAAGCTAGGGATCCCATACTTGCAGGGATGGTAGAGGGGGACTTGGGCTCCAAGAGGAGCCCTCAAGCTAGCCTGGGACACCTTCCCTCCGTGAATGGCAGAGGGACAAAGTCGGATTATGTTACCCGATTATACTTTCATAACCCCTGGACACATTTTTCACAAAGTCACCCTACCTTATGGAAGTTCAGCCCGGCCGCTTCCTTTCAAGCTAGGGATCCCAGACTTGCAGGGATGGTAGAGGGGGACTTGGGCTCCATGAGGAGCCCTCAAGCTTGTCTGTACCACCTTCCCTCCGGAAATGGCAGAGGGACAGAATCGGATTTTGTTACACGATTACACTTCCATAACCCCTGGACACATTTTTCACAAAGTCACCCTACCTTATGGAAGTTCAGCCCGGCCGCTTCCTTTCAAGCTAGGGATCCCAGACTTGCAGTGATGGTAGAGGGGGACTTGGGCTCCAAGAGGAGCCCTCAAGCTTGTCTGTACCACCTTCCCTCCGGAAATGGCAGAGGGACAAATTCGGATTTTGTTACCCGATTACACTTCTATAACCCCTGGACACATTTTTCACAAAGTCACCCTACCTTATGGAAGTTCAGCCCGGCGGCCCCCTTTCAAGCTAGGGATCCCATACTTGCAGGGATGGTAGAGGGGGACTTGGGCTCCAAGAGGAGCCCTCAAGCTAGCCTGGGACACCTTCCCTCCGTGAACGGCAGAGGGACAAAGTCGGATTATGTTACCCGATTATACTTTCATAACCCCTGGACACATTTTTCACAAAGTCACCCTACCTTATGGAAGTTCAGCCCGGCGGCCCCCTTTCAATCTAGGGATCCCAGACTTGCAGGGATGGTAGAGGGGGACTAGGGCTCCAAGGGGAGCCCTCAAGCTTGTCTGTACCACCTTCCCTCCGGAAATGGCAGAGATACAAAATCGGATTTTGTTAACCGATTACTCTTCCATAACCCCTGGACACATTTTTCACAAAGTCACCCTACCTTATGGAAGTTCAGCCCGGCAGCCCCTTTCAAGCTAGGGATCCCAGACTTGCAGGGATGGTAGAGGGGGACTTGGGCTCCAAGAGGAGCCCTCAAGCTAGCCTGGGACACCTTCCCTCCGTGAATGGCAGAGGGACAAAGTCGGATTATGTTACCCGATTATACTTCCATAACCCCTGGACACATTTTTCACAAAGTCACCCTACCTTATGGAAGTTCAGCCCGGCGGCCCCCTTTCAAGCTAGGGATCCCAGACTTGCAGGGATGGTAGAGGGGGACTAGGGCTCCAAGAGGAGCCCTCAAGCTTGTCTGTACCACCTTCCCTCCGAAAATGGCAGAGAGACAAAATTGGATTTTGTTCCCCGATTTCACTTCCATAACCCCTGGACACATTTTTCACAAAGTCACCCTACCGTATAGAAGTTCAGCCCGGCGGCCCCCTTTCAAGATAGGGATCCCAGACTTGCAGGGATGGTAGAGGGGGACTAGGGCTCCAAGAGGAGCCCTCAAGCTTGTCTGTACCACCTTCCCTCCGGAATTGGCAGAGGGACAAAATCGGATTTTGTTACCAGATTACACTTCCATAACCCCTGGACACATTTTTCACAAAGTCACCCTACCTTATGGAAGTTCAGCCCGGCCGCTTCCTTTTAAGCTAGGGATCCCAGACTTGCAGTGATGGTAGAGGGGGACAAGGGCTCCAAGAGGAGCCCTCAAGCTTGTCTGTACCACCTTCCCTCCGGAAATGGCAGAGGGACAAAATCGGATTTTGTTACACGATTACACTTCCATAACCCCTGGACACATTTTTCACAAAGTCACCCTACCTTATGGAAGTTCAGCCCGGCGGCTCCCTTTCAAGCTAGGGATCCCATACTTGCAGGGATGGTAGAGGGGGACTTGGGCTCCAAGAGGAGCCCTCAAGCTAGCCTGGGACACCTTCCCTCCGTGAATGGCAGAGGGACAAAGTCGGATTATGTTACCCGATTACACTTCTATAACCCCTGGACACATTTTTCACAAAGTCACCCTACCTTATGGAAGTTCAGCCCGGCGGCCCCCTTTCAAGCTAGGGATCCCATACTTGCAGGGATGGTAGAGGGGGACTTGGGCTCCAAGAGGAGCCCTCAAGCTAGCCTGGGACACCTTCCCTCCGTGAACGGCAGAGGGACAAAGTCGGATTATGTTACCCGATTATACTTCCATAACCCCTGGACACATTTTTCACAAAGTCACCCTACCTTATGGAAGTTCAGCCCGGCGGCCCCCTTTCAAGCTAGGGATCCCAGACTTGCAGGGATGGTAGAGGGGGACTAGGGCTCCAAGAGGAGCCCTCAAGCTTGTCTGTACCACCTTCCCTCCGAAAATGGCAGAGAGACAAAATTGGATTTTGTTCCCCGATTTCACTTCCATAACCCCTGGACACATTTTTCACAAAGTCACCCTACCGTATAGAAGTTCAGCCCGGCGGCCCCCTTTCAAGATAGGGATCCCAGACTTGCAGGGATGGTAGAGGGGGACTAGGGCTCCAAGAGGAGCCCTCAAGCTTGTCTGTACCACCTTCCCTCCGGAATTGGCAGAGGGACAAAATCGGATTTTGTTACCAGATTACACTTCCATAACCCCTGGACACATTTTTCACAAAGTCACCCTACCTTATGGAAGTTCAGCCCGGCCGCTTCCTTTTAAGCTAGGGATCCCAGACTTGCAGTGATGGTAGAGGGGGACAACGGCTCCAAGAGGAGCCCTCAAGCTTGTCTGTACCACCTTCCCTCCGGAAATGGCAGAGGGACAAAATCGGATTTTGTTACACGATTACACTTCCATAACCCCTGGACATATTTTTCACAAAGTCACCCTACCTTATGGAAGTTCAGCCCTACGGCTCCCTTTTTAAGCTAGGGATCCCATACTTGCAGGGATGGTAGAGGGGGACTTGGCCTCCAAGAGGAGCTCTCAAGCTAGCCTGGGACACCTTCCCTCCGTGAATGGCAGAGGGACAAAGTCGGATTTTGTTACCCGATTACACTTCCATAACCCCTGGACACATTTTTCACAAAGTCACCCTACCTTATGGAAGTTCAGCCCGGCGGCCCCTTTCAAGCTAGGGATCCCAGACTTGCAGGGATGGTAGAGGGGGACTTGGGCTCCAAGAGGAGCCCTCAAGCTTGTCTGTACCACCTTCCCTCCGGAAATGGCAGAGGGACAGAATCGGATTTTGTTACACGATTACACTTCCATAACCCCTGGACACATTTTTCACAAAGTCACCCTACCTTATGGAAGTTCAGCCCGGCCGCTTCCTTTTAAGCTAGGGATCCCAGACTTGCAGTGATGGTAGAGGGGGACAAGGGCTCCAAGAGGAGCCCTCAAGCTTGTCTGTACCACCTTCCCTCCGGAAATGGCAGAGGGACAAAATCGGATTTTGTTAACCGATTACACTTCCATAACCCCTGGACACATTTTTCACAAAGTCACCCTACCTTATGGAAGTTCAGCCCGGCCGCTTCCTTTCAAGCTAGGGATCCCAGACTTGCAGGGATGGTAGAGGGGGACTTGGGCTCCAAGAGGAGCCCTCAAGCTTGTCTGTACCACCTTCCCTCCGGAAATGGCAGAGGGACAGAATCGGATTTTGTTACACGATTACACTTCCATAACCCCTGGACACATTTTTCACAAAGTCACCCTACCTTATGGAAGTTCAGCCCGGCCGCTTCCTTTCAAGCTAGGGATCCCAGACTTGCAGTGATGGTAGAGGGGGACTTGGGCTCCAAGAGGAGCCCTCAAGCTTGTCTGTACCACCTTCCCTCCGGAAATGGCAGAGGGACAAATTCGGATTTTGTTACCCGATTACACTTCCATAACCCCTGGACACATTTTTCACAAAGTCACCCTACCTTATGGAAGTTCAGCCCGGCGGCCCCCTTTCAAGCTAGGGATCCCAGACTTGCAGGGATGGTAGAGGGGGACTTGGGCTCCAAGAGGAGCCCTCAAGCTAGCCTGGGACACCTTCCCTCCGTGAATGGCAGAGGGACAAAGTCGGATTATGTTACCCGATTATACTTCCATAACCCCTGGACACATTTTTCACAAAGTCACCCTACCTTATGGAAGTTCAGCCCGGCGGCCCCCTTTCAAGCTAGGGATCCCAGACTTGCAGGGATGGTAGAGGGGGACTAGGGCTCCAAGAGGAGCCCTCAAGCTTGTCTGTACCACCTTCCCTCCGAAAATGGCAGAGAGACAAAATTGGATTTTGTTCCCCGATTTCACTTCCATAACCCCTGGACACATTTTTCACAAAGTCACCCTACCTTATAGAAGTTCAGCCCGGCGGCCCCCTTTCAAGCTAGGGATCCCAGACTTGCAGGGATGGTAGAGGGGGACTAGGGCTCCAAGAGGAGCCCTCAAGCTTGTCTGTACCACCTTCCCTCCGGAAATGGCAGAGGGACAAAATCGGATTTTGTTACCAGATTACACTTCCATAACCCCTGGACACATTTTTCACAAAGTCACCCTACCTTATGGAAGTTCAGCCCGGCCGCTCCCTTTCAAGCTAGGGATCCCAGACTTGCAGTGATGGTAGAGGGGGACAAGGGCTCCAAGAGGAGCCCTCAAGCTTGTCTGTACCACCTTCCCTCCGGAAATGGCAGAGGGACAAAATCGGATTTTGTTACACGATTACACTTCCATAACCCCTGGACACATTTTTCACAAAGTCACCCTACCTTATGGAAGTTCAGCCCGGCGGCTCCCTTTCAAGCTAGGGATCCCAGACTTGCAGGGATGGTAGAGGGGGACTTGGGCTCCAAGAGGAGCCCTCAAGCTAGCCTGGGACACCTTCCCTCCGTGAATGGCAGAGGGACAAAGTCGGATTATGTTACCCGATTACACTTCCATAACCCCTGGACACATTTTTCACAAAGTCACCCTACCTTATGGAAGTTCAGCCCGGCGGCCCCCTTTCAAGCTAGGGATCCCAGACTTGCAGGGATGGTAGAGGGGGACTTGGGCTCCAAGAGGAGCCCTCAAGCTAGCCTGGGACACCTTCCCTCCGTGAATGGCAGAGGGACAAAGTCGGATTATGTTACCCGATTATACTTCCATAACCCCTGGACACATTTTTCACAAAGTCACCCTACCTTATGGAAGTTCAGCCCGGCGGCCCCCTTTCAAGCTAGGGATCCCAGACTTGCAGGGATGGTAGAGGGGGACTAGGGCTCCAAGAGGAGCCCTCAAGCTTGTCTGTACCACCTTCCCTCCGGAAATGGCAGAGAGACAAAATCGGATTTTGTTAACCGATTACACTTCCATAACCCCTGGACACATTTTTCACAAAGTCACCCTACCTTATGGAAGTTCAGCCCGGCGGCCCCCTTTCAAGCTAGGGATCCCAGACTTGCAGGGATGGTAGAGGGGGACTAGGGCTCCAAGAGGAGCCCTCAAGCTTGTCTGTACCACCTTCCCTCCGGAAATGGCAGAGGGACAAAATCGGATTTTGTTACCCGATTACACTTCCATAACCCCTGGACACATTTTTCACAAAGTCACCCTACCTTATGGAAGTTCAGCCCGGCGGCTCCCTTTCAAGCTAGGGATCCCAGACTTGCAGGGATGGTAGAGGGGGACTAGGGCTCCAAGAGGAGCCCTCAAGCTTGTCTGTACCACCTTCCCTCCGGAAATGGCAGAGGGACAAAATCGGATTTTGTTACCCGATTACACTTCCATAACCCCTGGACACATTTTTCACAAAGTCACCCTACCTTATGGAAGTTCAGCCCGGCGGCCCCCTTTCAAGCTAGGGATCCCAGACTTGCAGGGATGGTAGAGGGGGACTTGGGCTCCAAGAGGAGCCCTCAAGCTAGCCTGGGACACCTTCCCTCCGTGAATGGCAGAGGGACAAAGTCGGATTTTGTTACCCGATTACACTTCCATAACCCCTGGACACATTTTTCACAAAGTCACCCTACCTTATGGAAGTTCAGCCCGGCGGCCCCCTTTCAAGCTAGGGATCCCAGACTTGCAGGGATGGTAGAGGGGGACTTGGGCTCCAAGAGGAGCCCTCAAGCTTGTCTGTACCACCTTCCCTCCGGAAATGGCAGAGGGACAGAATCGGATTTTGTTACCCGATTACACTTCCATAACCCCTGGACACATTTTTCACAAAGTCACCCTACCTTATGGAAGTTCAGCCCGGCCGCTTCCTTTCAAGCTAGGGATCCCAGACTTGCAGTGATGGTAGAGGGGGACAAGGGCTCCAAGAGGAGCCCTCAAGCTTGTCTGTACCACCTTCCCTCCGGAAATGGCAGAGGGACAAAATCGGATTTTGTTACACGATTACACTTCCATAACCCCTGGACACATTTTTCACAAAGTCACCCTACCTTATGGAAGTTCAGCCCGGCGGCTCCCTTTCAAGCTAGGGATCCCATACTTGCAGGGATGGTAGAGGGGGACTTGGGCTCCAAGAGGAGCCCTCAAGCTAGCCTGGGACACCTTCCCTCCGTGAATGGCAGAGGGACAAAGTCGGATTATGTTACCCGATTATACTTTCATAACCCCTGGACACATTTTTCACAAAGTCACCCTACCTTATGGAAGTTCAGCCCGGCCGCTTCCTTTCAAGCTAGGGATCCCAGACTTGCAGGGATGGTAGAGGGGGACTTGGGCTCCAAGAGGAGCCCTCAAGCTTGTCTGTACCACCTTCCCTCCGGAAATGGCAGAGGGACAGAATCGGATTTTGTTACACGATTACACTTCCATAACCCCTGGACACATTTTTCACAAAGTCACCCTACCTTATGGAAGTTCAGCCCGGCCGCTTCCTTTCAAGCTAGGGATCCCAGACTTGCAGTGATGGTAGAGGGGGACTAGGGCTCCAAGAGGAGCCCTCAAGCTTGTCTGTACCACCTTCCCTCCGGAAATGGCAGAGGGACAAAATCGGATTTTGTTACCCGATTACACTTCCATAACCCCTGGACACATTTTTCACAAAGTCACCCTACCTTATGGAAGTTCAGCCCGGCGGCCCCCTTTCAAGCTAGGGATCCCATACTTGCAGGGATGGTAGAGGGGGACTTGGGCTCCAAGAGGAGCCCTCAAGCTAGCCTGGGACACCTTCCCTCCGTGAATGGCAGAGGGACAAAGTCGGATTATGTTACCCGATTATACTTTCATAACCCCTGGACACATTTTTCACAAAGTCACCCTACCTTATGGAAGTTCAGCCCGGCGGCCCCCTTTCAAGCTAGGGATCCCAGACTTGCAGGGATGGTAGAGGGGGACTAGGGCTCCAAGAGGAGCCCTCAAGCTTGTCTGTACCACCTTCCCTCCGGAAATGGCAGAGAGACAAAATCGGATTTTGTTACCCGATTACACTTCCATAACCCCTGGACACATTTTTCACAAAGTCACCCTACCTTATGGAAGTTCAGCCCGGCGGCCCCTTTCAAGCTAGGGATCCCAGACTTGCAGGGATGGTAGAGGGGGACTTGGGCTCCAAGAGGAGCCCTCAAGCTAGCCTGGGACACCTTCCCTCCGTGAATGGCAGAGGGACAAAGTCGGATTATGTTACCCGATTATACTTCCATAACCCCTGGACACATTTTTCACAAAGTCACCCTACCTTATGGAAGTTCAGCCCGGCGGCCCCCTTTCAAGCTAGGGATCCCAGACTTGCAGGGATGGTAGAGGGGGACTAGGGCTCCAAGAGGAGCCCTCAAGCTTGTCTGTACCACCTTCCCTCCGGAAATGGCAGAGGGACAAAATCGGATTTTGTTACCCGATTACACTTCCATAACCCCTGGACACATTTTTCACAAAGTCACCCTACCTTATGGAAGTTCAGCCCGGCGGCCCCCTTTCAAGCTAGGGATCCCAGACTTGCAGGGATGGTAGAGGGGGACTAGGGCTCCAAGAGGAGCCCTCAAGCTTGTCTGTACCACCTTCCCTCCGGAAATGGCAGAGGGACAAAGTCGGATTTTGTTACCCGATTACACTTCCATAACCCCTGGACACATTTTTCACAAAGTCACCCTACCTTATGGAAGTTCAGCCCGGCCGCTTCCTTTCAAGCTAGGGATCCCAGACTTGCAGGGATGGTAGAGGGGGACTAGGGCTCCAAGAGGAGCCCTCAAGCTTGTCTGTACCACCTTCCCTCCGGAAATGGCAGAGGGACAAAATCGGATTTTGTTACACGATTACACTTCCATAACCCCTGGACACATTTTTCACAAAGTCACCCTACCTTATGGAAGTTCAGCCCGGCGGCTCCCTTTCAAGCTAGGGATCCCAGACTTGCAGGGATGGTAGAGGGGGACTTGGGCTCCAAGAGGAGCCCTCAAGCTAGCCTGGGACACCTTCCCTCCGTGAATGGCAGAGGGACAAAGTCGGATTATGTTACCCGATTACACTTCATAACCCCTGGACACATTTTTCACAAAGTCACCCTACCTTATGGAAGTTCAGCCCGGCGGCCCCCTTTCAAGCTAGGGATCCCAGACTTGCAGGGATGGTAGAGGGGGACTTGGGCTCCAAGAGGAGCCCTCAAGCTTGTCTGTACCACCTTCCCTCCGTGAATGGCAGAGGGACAAAGTCGGATTATGTTACCCGATTATACTTCCATAACCCCTGGACACATTTTTCACAAAGTCACCCTACCTTATGGAAGTTCAGCCCGGCGGCCCCCTTTCAAGCTAGGGATCCCAGACTTGCAGGGATGGTAGAGGGGGACTAGGGCTCCAAGAGGAGCCCTCAAGCTTGTCTGTACCACCTTCCCTCCGGAAATGGCAGAGGGACAAAATCGGATTTTGTTACCCGATTACACTTCCATAACCCCTGGACACATTTTTCACAAAGTCACCCTACCTTATGGAAGTTCAGCCCGGCGGCCCCCTTTCAAGCTAGGGATCCCAGACTTGCAGGGATGGTAGAGGGGGACTAGGGCTCCAAGAGGAGCCCTCAAGCTTGTCTGTACCACCTTCCCTCCGGAAATGGCAGAGGGACAAAATCGGATTTTGTTACCCGATTACACTTCCATAACCCCTGGACACATTTTTCACAAAGTCACCCTACCTTATGGAAGTTCAGCCCGGCGGCCTCCTTTCAAGCTAGGGATCCCAGACTTGCAGGGATGGTAGAGGGGGACTAGGGCTCCAAGAGGAGCCCTCAAGCTTGTCTGTACCACCTTCCCTCCGGAAATGGCAGAGGGACAAAATCGGATTTTGTTACCCGATTACACTTCCATAACCCCTGGACACATTTTTCACAAAGTCACCCTACCTTATGGAAGTTCAGCCCGGCGGCCCCCTTTCAAGCTAGGGATCCCAGACTTGCAGGGATGGTAGAGGGGGACTTGGGCTCCAAGAGGAGCCCTCAAGCTAGCCTGGGACACCTTCCCTCCGTGAATGGCAGAGGGACAAATTCGGATTTTGTTACCCGATTACACTTCCATAACCCCTGGACACATTTTTCACAAAGTCACCCTACCTTATGGAAGTTCAGCCCGGCGGCCCCCTTTCAAGCTAGGGATCCCAGACTTGCAGGGATGGTAGAGGGGGACTTGGGCTCCAAGAGGAGCCCTCAAGCTTGTCTGTACCACCTTCCCTCCGGAAATGGCAGAGGGACAGAATCGGATTTTGTTACACGATTACACTTCCATAACCCCTGGACACATTTTTCACAAAGTCACCCTACCTTATGGAAGTTCAGCCCGGCCGCTCCCTTTCAAGCTAGGGATCCCAGACTTGCAGGGATGGTAGAGGGGGACTAGGGCTCCAAGAGGAGCCCTCAAGCTTGTCTGTACCACCTTCCCTCCGGAAATGGCAGAGGGACAAAATCGGATTTTGTTACCCGATTACACTTCCATAACCCCTGGACACATTTTTCACAAAGTCACCCTACCTTATGGAAGTTCAGCCCGGCGGCTCCCTTTCAAGCTAGGGATCCCAGACTTGCAGGGATGGTAGAGGGGGACTTGGGCTCCAAGAGGAGCCCTCAAGCTTGTCTGTACCACCTTCCCTCCGGAAATGGCAGAGGGACAGAATCGGATTTTGTTACACGATTACACTTCCATAACCCCTGGACACATTTTTCACAAAGTCACCCTACCTTATGGAAGTTCAGCCCGGCCGCTTCCTTTCAAGCTAGGGATCCCAGACTTGCAGTGATGGTAGAGGGGGACTTGGGCTCCAAGAGGAGCCCTCAAGCTTGTCTGTACCACCTTCCCTCCGGAAATGGCAGAGGGACAAAATCGGATTTTGTTACCCGATTACACTTCCATAACCCCTGGACACATTTTTCACAAAGTCACCCTACCTTATGGAAGTTCAGCCCGGCGGCCCCCTTTCAAGCTAGGGATCCCATACTTGCAGGGATGGTAGAGGGGGACTTGGGCTCCAAGAGGAGCCCTCAAGCTAGCCTGGGACACCTTCCCTCCGTGAATGGCAGAGGGACAAAGTCGGATTATGTTACCCGATTATACTCCATAACCCCTGGACACATTTTTCACAAAGTCACCCTACCTTATGGAAGTTCAGCCCGGCGGCCCCCTTTCAAGCTAGGGATCCCAGACTTGCAGGGATGGTAGAGGGGGACTAGGGCTCCAAGAGGAGCCCTCAAGCTTGTCTGTACCACCTTCCCTCCGGAAATGGCAGAGGGACAAAATCGGATTTTGTTACCCGATTACACTTCCATAACCCCTGGACACATTTTTCACAAAGTCACCCTACCTTATGGAAGTTCAGCCCGGCGGCCCCTTTCAAGCTAGGGATCCCAGACTTGCAGGGATGGTAGAGGGGGACTTGGGCTCCAAGAGGAGCCCTCAAGCTAGCCTGGGACACCTTCCCTCCGTGAATGGCAGAGGGACAAAGTCGGATTATGTTACCCGATTATACTTCCATAACCCCTGGACACATTTTTCACAAAGTCA
Source organism: Bufo bufo (assembly GCF_905171765.1). NCBI lineage: Eukaryota > Metazoa > Chordata > Amphibia > Anura > Bufonidae > Bufo > Bufo bufo. The sequence continues at coordinate 35,229 of NW_024400340.1, forward strand.
CCCTACCTTATGGAAGTTCAGCCCGGCGGCCCCCTTTCAAGCTAGGGATCCCAGACTTGCAGGGATGGTAGAGGGGGACTAGGGCTCCAAGAGGAGCCCTCAAGCTTGTCTGTACCACCTTCCCTCCGGAAATGGCAGAGGGACAAAATCGGATTTTGTTACCCGATTACACTTCCATAACCCCTGGACACATTTTTCACAAAGTCACCCTACCTTATGGAAGTTCAGCCCGGCGGCCCCCTTTCAAGCTAGGGATCCCAGACTTGCAGGGATGGTAGAGGGGGACTAGGGCTCCAAGAGGAGCCCTCAAGCTTGTCTGTACCACCTTCCCTCCGGAAATGGCAGAGGGACAAAATCGGATTTTGTTACCCGATTACACTTCCATAACCCCTGGACACATTTTTCACAAAGTCACCCTACCTTATGGAAGTTCAGCCCGGCGGCCCCCTTTCAAGCTAGGGATCCCAGACTTGCAGGGATGGTAGAGGGGGACTTGGGCTCCAAGAGGAGCCCTCAAGCTAGCCTGGGACACCTTCCCTCCGTGAATGGCAGAGGGACAAATTCGGATTTTGTTACCCGATTACACTTCCATAACCCCTGGACACATTTTTCACAAAGTCACCCTACCTTATGGAAGTTCAGCCCGGCGGCCCCCTTTCAAGCTAGGGATCCCAGACTTGCAGGGATGGTAGAGGGGGACTAGGGCTCCAAGAGGAGCCCTCAAGCTTGTCTGTACCACCTTCCCTCCGGAAATGGCAGAGGGACAAAATCGGATTTTGTTACCCGATTACACTTCCATAACCCCTGGACACATTTTTCACAAAGTCACCCTACCTTATGGAAGTTCAGCCCGGCGGCCCCCTTTCAAGCTAGGGATCCCAGACTTGCAGGGATGGTAGAGGGGGACTTGGGCTCCAAGAGGAGCCCTCAAG